>NW_027503603.1:0-36365 GCF_021521415.1 Bidens hawaiensis
ATAGTTAGGACTTTCGAGCATACTTTAGTGATTTCTTTGAAAGTACACCTATTTCTAGCAAACTAGTTGATATGATTGATTGCACTATTAGGTAGCAAGCTTTGTTGATTTCTAAACTTTCTAGCAAACTTAACTGTTATAGGTTGTTTTAAGTTAATATAGCAAGCTTTGTGATTTGGTGTGATACTCCAGCAAGCTTTAGTGATTTTTAACTTTCTAGCACACTTAGGTGGGTTTTACTGTTTAAATTCATTTCTAGCAAGCTATGTGTTTTGTGATTACAATTCCTTGAAATAACAAGTGTTTTCGGGCAGACCTAGTTTCCCGGGCACACTTTATATTTCGGGCACACTTTGAATTTTCAAATGTTCCCTTAATATACTTGGTAATTTAAAATTGACTTTCCGAGTACACTTTGTGTTAGGAATCCACTCCTAGAACACTTTTATTTCTTGAAGGTTTTCGGGCATACTTTGCATCAAAGTATACTTGATTGAATATTGTGAACAATTTTCGGGTAAGGTTTGCGATAGGTTAAATTATCCGAGTAAGATTAGAAGTATGTTTGAGAAATTTATTTGGGCATCTTAACTGATTCCTGAGGTTGCCTACTTGATATTTTATACTTGATAATTCGTCTTGTGATTCAGTTCTCAAGCAATCCTGTATCTCAAGTAAGCTTTCTTCATTTTACTTAAATTTACTTTTAATAATCCTTAGGTGACTAAATCGAGCAAGCTTTGAGAAAGTGGAACATCTCTAGAAAACCTTTTCCGAGCAAGGTTTGATAGATGACCTTTTCCGAGTAAGGTATCATAATGAACTTAAAACAAATTTCAAAAGATAAATTTTTTTAATCGTACTGTTTGACAGCTATTAACTCACTAAACGACAAAAAAAACATATAAAACCCACTTTCAAAAGGTATGTAAGAGGGAAAGAGAGTGATTTTTCAACATTATTTTCCCTCTCTCTGTCTCTCTCTCCTTCCACTGATTGATCTCGAAAGAAACCTAACCGACTTATAACATTCATCATAATCCTAACCCTAATTTATCAGCCCTCACAATCCGACTCGGTAAGCCTTAATTAAACGTTTTCCGACCACGATACGTTTAATAATACTTTATTGATAATTAGGAATGAATACATTATGGTGAATAAAATAACTTATGGAGAGAATAAATTAAGCTTAGATCACTCTCTCTAAATTTTGAACATGAGCTGCCTATTTATAGGATATAGCTCCATTCGTTAAGTTAGCCTCATTCGTTATACTTTAGTAACGGATGAGACACCATTCGTTATGCCTTCATAACGAATGGTAATAACTTAACGAATAGCCTAGTTAACTAAAGAATGGACCCATTCACTATAAAAACCATAGTGAATGGCCATTTTACAATAAATATACAATCTAGACTATCTCTAACTTATTCGATTGCTACGGACACCAAAACCGTGCACTATCAACAGATATGGTGTTGAACAGTTAGCAAATGACGTTTGTGTAATTAATTGCAAGGGATATGTATCAAATACATGAAATACAATACAATATATAACTGATGCAACCTCAAACAGATCTGATCACAAGTGCATGATGCCATAAAGTCATGAAATAGATGATTCTGCTGAAGATATGCTCACGAGCAAATAAACACAGGGGCTGTTTGGTAGTTTTACCGCTGCGTGCAGCTACTGAAATGCGGTTAACGGGACCTAACAGTTAAGAGTTTGAGTACTTAGTTGCTGATCCAAAATTGTACAAACTGTTTACTGCCGATGCTAGTTTCTTCAGGGTATTTCAGACTTTTTGCAGCTGGTATAAGTCATATTGTTGCAGCTAAAAGGTATATTGCAGGGGTATTTTGGTAACCGTGCAGCTGGTTCAGATTTTCAATGGAAAAAATTAAGTGTTTGATGCTCGAAATGTCAAGGAACACGAAGAAAAACATGTTTTTATCCCAAGCATATAATCTTTTCTCGCACACTTTGCTTTGACTTGAACAATTAGAATTTTGTCTCGAGCATATCTCTTGCTTGAAAACTATTTTAAGCATACGTGTTGTGAAGGGAAATTTCAAGTTTATGACTCGATCAAAATTTTTTCTCACAAGCATGCTTGTTGCTCGAAAAGAAAACCTTCATGACAAATCACAACATATCTTTTTTACTCTTGAGCACACTTATTACTCACAAGCATGACTATGGTCTAGCATGCTCGTAAAGGGAAATATGTGTGCTCGCGAACAAAAAGTTTGTGTGTTGTGAAATATCTCATGTTTTCGGAAGATACTTTTGGATATTTGATGCAGTTGACTTTCAAAAGTCAAATGGGCCAAGATGAAGAAAGGAATGTATACTCGCTTATCCGTTGAATTTTTGACCATGTGTTCTAAATGAAAGATGTTTGCCCAAGTATGAGTGATCGTATGGAAATGATTTTTCTGGTAAATTCGACTGTTGACTGTGTCGGGTCAATGAGGGGCAATTTGGTCATTTTTAGAGATTTTTGAGCAAAGATTGGGCAAAAATCACAAATCATTCACAACTTCAACAAGGTTATTACAAGAATAAGATGGTTTATTTTTTGGATCATTTCATGAGTTGACCAAGTCAAAGATTGTTGAAATTGAAGAGTCTCATGTTTTCACCCATACTTGATTTGAAAACACGTTTTTCAAAGATAATTGCAACGAAATTGGGGGAGTAAAATTCTTTGAATTTCATTGCAAATTGGTTGCTTCAAATCAAGTAAAAGACTCAAGTTATGGAAAATTTGATCAAGATAAATAATCCAAGGTTTTTCAAAGATGTGAAGGATCTTGATGACGTAATAAGATGGAATTATCGTCTCAACATCCACACCACAAACGTGAAAGTTTGAAGATTATATGATGATCACATTGAGTATATTTACTTTTATGATGACCTTGTTAATTGACGTTGATCATTGAAGTTCAAAGCCGCTTAAAGTGAGGGGGAGAATTTAATTGAAAGGCAACGGATTTTGAAGTAATCATGGAAGAAAATTCGATGACATCAATCTAAGTGGCAGATTGTTGGGTCTTATATTTTAGACCGATGCATCGATTTAATATATGGGTGAAAAATATATTGTTTGGTCTCAACCAAGGGTGGATGGCTTGAAGACCAAGTCATGCTAGATAGTATAAATATATATTTTTATTCATTTGTCTACTACTGAGTGTATTGTATTAATTGAGATCTCGGGTTTTATCCCTTTGAGAGAGTTTCCTCCCTGACATAAAATCTCCCAGGGTGGATGATATTTCTTGTGTATGTATGAATGTATGTATGAGTGGTTCATCTTTATGGGAATCATTCGACTAATGATATCATACTACCATTTCTATCTTGTTTGTGTTTCGATTACATATATGTATTCATCCCATTTTATTGATTATTGTTAATTAAATTATGCTCTCTCCCAATACATCTCATCCGTCCATTAGATCGTTCAAGAGAGAATACATGTTTTAGATCGATCCTAAACCGAGCTCGTTTATCACCTTTTATGTACACGCTTCCGCACTGGGGATCGGTTCTGTCAATAACAACTTCTTCTTTCCCAGAAATGGATTTTGTGAATAATCATTATAAAATGGTGGAGGAACTTCAACAAAGACTAAACCATTTTTAGAACCCTTTTGTTTACCATAAACTTCAAATATTTCATTTAACAAAAAGGACGAGTTTCTAAATTTGTCTAGCTTACTCTTAAAGTCAAGTACTTCATTTTCTAGCTCAGTTATTTTTGTTCTTTGCTTGAGGATTTCTTGGAACTATTTCTCATTGACAATCATTTTTCCTAAAAGTTCGGCTTTCAAATCATGATTACTATTAGATAATTCATCAATTTTAGTTTTAGATTTCTTAAGTAAATCAGATGATTGTCGATATTTATCTTTGATTGAAGCAAGTTCTTTCAATAGTGATTCATTTTGAGCATGAATTAAGTCATATTTTTACTTAACAGTTTCATAATCAGAACAAGATACAGTTTCAGATAATTTAATAGAGGCAGAAGAAGGACTAACCTAATCGATCTTGGCCATACATGAAAAAGTAGTTGGTTGCATGGTTCATGAGATATCTGAGTCTGATTCAGAATCTGATTCTCTCTCGGTAATCAACCCATCACCTTGAGCGTCTTGAAAGTTTTTAACTTGTTCAAACATGGAAAGATTATCTTGAGTGCCATTACCGAGTAGTTGTTGATTTCGATCAATCCTTACGTCTGTATGTAGAGCTTTTGAACCAGAAGCTTTAGATGTATCACCCCCCAGAAGCCTTTTCTTTAGTCTCGTTATACTTTTACCCGAGCTTCTATCTTGATTGCAGGGTCCATTGTATTCCTTATTCATCTTGTCACCCTCTTTGGTAAAATGACTAAAGTCTTGGCAATTCTAACATTTCACTTTAAGCTTATCAAAGCCAACTCGCTTGTTCAATGTCGGTAAATCTTTTCCAGTTCTTTGCATGAAATTCTTCATTTTACGCTCTATCATAGCCATTTACCATTTCAGATCCATCAACTCTATTCCATCCAGACCAATTTGATCATTATCTTCATCTGTTAGTTCACTCGTGGAAATTTTACCACCCACCATATTTTCATATGAACTCATGAAAGCACTTTGGAAAGCTAAATGTTGTTCAACTTCCTTCATGTTCATGTTTGGTGGTTGAGTTGAACCAAAACTAGATAATGAAGTATTAGCATCACCAAATTGAGTATTTGAACCAGACGCCATGAAACAAACATTTGGCATTGATTCGGAAAATGAAGATGGCACATCTTGAGAAGATTGAGTGAGGAATGCATTGATTGGAGCTGTAGTGATGCTCAATGGGAAAGATCCTCCAAATAATGTTGATCTTGAGTTTCTTTTGAATACTTTTGTCACTTCATGTCATATTCCCTATCATCTATTTTCCGCATAAACTCCATAACAATAAGATCTTCATTTTTGTGGAAATTGTCTTCTTTCAGCACCATCAGAAAAGTTGAATAAGAACTCGGTAGAGAATTCTTGACAGTGTTAATCTTATCTGACTCATTTGGTTCCATTTTCAGTTTATTCATCTCAGCAATCAGATGATTAAACCTAGTCAACATTTCCTCGACAGTATCACCCTTCAATAAGTTTAAGTTTCTGAATTGGAACTTCAACATTAGTTTCTTGCTTTCTTCTGTATATCCCATACTTCTCATCTTGATGTGTTGAAACAAAGATGAACATATTTTAATACTTCCCATATGGTGTAAAATATTGTTGGGTAATGCCATAGTTAAGGTGGAATATGGTTTTGTTTCAATTTTTAATGCCTTCTTCTCTTCTTGAATATAAGAGATAAAAGCCTTAGGTTCAAAACCAGTAGTTGCATCACCAAATATAGGTGCAATATACACATCATCAAGAAATCTCGAACATTTAGGGTGTACGGACCCTAGATGTGCTCGGAATCTTGGTTCCCACTTCGCAAAGTCGTTGAACTTCATCATTCGAGGACATTAAAATGTGACCCGATTTCCGCATCTAAGTGAAGCATCTGTTGCATCAATGTACTTGAGATGCTAGAGCGTAAAAGCCAGCCATTTCAAAAATATGGGTTAAATAATCACAAATTGAAGTTTTAGGTTAAAAATGTTTGAAATAAAAACTCAATGATGCAAAGTGTAAGTGTTGGTAACGAATGGTTAACGTTGATCTCGATTGGGTTTGAAAATGGTAACGAATGGTGAACAGTAAATCGAATGGGTTATAATAACGAATGATATCACGAATCAAGTAACGAGTTATATCACAGTCTTTACGAATCACTATAACGAATGAATATCACGAGTGATAATTCAATGATAACGAATCAGTATACGAATGATCCAACATATGGTATGATAGATAGAATTGTTGGGTTTTAACAAGATTATCAAAGTGATAAAATCCTTATTTTACCAATAACGCAGTGGATATAAGTTTTAAATCTTGTTAGTTTTAGTGTAAAGAAACAATTCAATACATGCAAAAACCCAAACCCGGATCCAAATACGAATTACACACTATCAAACACATGCATGTCACTATAAGTTCATGCATGTTAAACTACCTTTCAATATGAACAAAAACCGGGTGAAAGAGATGATGATTGAAAGGAAAGAACTTGAATATGGATGTTCCTCAAGCTAGCATACCCCAAGCATCCAACAACACACCTCTAGCTAGGATTTTGGCACTTGAAAAACACCTTCTTCCTTGGCTTTCTTCCTTGGCCGAAATTATCAAGAGAGAAAGATAGAGAGAAAGCTTAATGTTACTTGTGAAATGTGTGTTTGAATGAAAGAGAAAGATATTGTTTTTATTCAAATGCTTCTTTCTCTCCACCAATAAAAACCTTTGCATGTCTCCACTCACTTATAAAATAATAATATATTTGAAAGAGATGGTGGTGGTTGGCCCCTACCCCATGGTATTATTATTATTATCTTTTCTTTTAAACATATATATATATATCCATACATATATACTTTTATAAGTTTATAACTTATAACTTATAAAATCTATTATATGTTAAGAGACATGCTTGGTTATTATTGTTTACATATTGCTATTCAACCAACTTAAATAACACTATGTAATGTTCTCTCACAAAACATAAATCATCCATATGATTTGTTTATTACACAAGTACATTTTATTTAGAAACCCCTTTTTAAATAACTCAAGTGTTAATATTCATTTGTTATGATCACATCATACGTAAACGAATATTATCGGTGTTTGTTTAGCTTGTTATTGGGTATGACCCGACTTGGATCATAACGTACTAGCCACATCAACTCTAATATGTGTTTTGGGCAGATCAATTCCAACAAGAATAACGATTAAGAAAATGAATAGGATAATGTTTCTATAGCGAATGAGGTTGAAACTGATGATGAATCAATCGCCCACGAATGTGTTTTTGTAACAAATGAATGATCACGAATCAGGAAGTGGACAACGAACGAGTGAGCACGCATGTTTTTCTGTAGCGAATGATAGATCACGAATAGGATACATACGAATGAGCTATTATTCTGTTGTAACAAACTTGCCTTGTGTCACAATACAGTTATAGGCTGATAGCGAATGACCGGGTATAGTATAACGAATGGCTCGTTATACCGTAACGAATGATTCCTTTGAACTTCACGTTCAAGTTTCCAGATCTAATCGTAAATTCAAATTTTCCACGTGACTAATGAGAGTTGATTCTGTTGTAACAAAATTGCCACGTGTCACAATACAGTTATAGGCTGATAGCAAATGACTAGCTATAGTATAACGAATGGCTCGTTATTCTGTAACGAATGTTTCCTTTGAATCTTCAAATCTTCAAGTTCAAGTTTCTAGATCTGAGTTTCCAGATCTAATCGTAAATCCAAACGATTACAAAACACTGAATTACTTTCCCAAAACTCAACCAAAAATTACAAACTATAGCTTAAAACATTCGGCTAATCCACGCGAATAATCCCAAATACATACAAACCTTCAATTCCAACTTAATCCACATCCGAAAACCAAATTACACATAAACAGAAACCTCTGTTTCTATCAACCTCAAATCCAACTCAATTCCATTTCATAACCAAACAATAACACAATTAACTAAACACGAATCATAGAAATCTAATTACGAACCAATTATCGATCTATTCAGCCTCAATTATACATCTCAACAAGTCAATTGAAACAAAATCGAATTAATCAGTTTCAGATTCAAACTAAAACAATTAACTGATGAAATCTCAATTAATTCACCATTATAATACCTTAATTCATGTACACAATCGAACACTAAGCTATGATACCACTTGACATATCTTGATTGAGCTTGATACTTTATCATTTCATATCGATATTGATTCTAGGATCTAGTTACTGATATGTGTAGGTGATTAATATGTTAGATTGAACGAAGTGTTTTACGTGAGAGTATATTTTGGCAGAGTAACGGCTCACAAAGACTTAATTAGAACACTTATTAAATTATGAAGCCTATATATAGAAGATGAAGTCCATTCGTTACACATCCCGTAACGAATGGATTCATTCGTCTTCATTATTTACATAAGTTAATGAGTATAGCGAATGACTCATTCTCTATACCTAATTCGTCAAAATTCCATGATGAATGGATACAAAACTATAATGATTAGGTCCATTCGTTAAACATCCTTAACGAATGAATAATAACAATAACGTATAGCATCATTCATTAAACATCTTTAACGAATGAGCTATTAGTCATAATGAATGGGACTAGGTAATTACCAAAATTTCCTTTACATTAATATAAATAAGACATAACTATTACAAAGACCGAGACAACCAAAACGGTGTACTAACAACGATGTTTCACAAATAACACAAAGCTGACAAACACGCAAGACACTCAAAAGACTTCCATTGATATTAATTCTTAATTCAAAGTAATTACTTTAAGGTTTCTAGGTGGAATATCACGTGATAAACACTATAGATCTTTAGTTTGATTGATCAATTCATATCGAATAAACTACGGATCTAGTTATCTGATATGTGCATGTGAGTAATAGATTATAGAACGAAGTGTATGAGTAAACAATTTGACAGAGTAACGGCTTGAGAGATAGTATAAACACTTGTTAACTTACTTAGGCATGATCAACCTATTTATAGAAGATGAATGACATTTGTTACATATCTCGTAACAAATGACCTTCATTCGTCTTCATTACAATTAGTAACATAATGGTATAGCGAATGACTCATTCGTTATACCCCATTCATGAACATTCCATGACGAATGGGTACATAAAAATACCGATTAAGGTCCATTAGTTAAATATCCTTAACGAATGGACACACATAATAGCTTAAACTCTAATTCTTTAAACATGCTTAACGAATGAGCTTACATAACTTAACGAATGGCTTGGTAATTACCAAAATACCTGTACACTATAATAGTAATAAACTACAAACGATTACAAAGACTCGAGATGACCAAAACCGCGTACTAACATCAGGTGAGGCTACATTCCGTACAAGGATATTCTGTTTGCTAGGAAAGTCTAAATAAACCGTCAATCATCGTTGTCAAAATGTGACCTTAAATTTCCTTAAATAGGCACACCTGACGCCTTCTAGAAACCCTAAAAACTGTTAAAAACATATTCAAACGTATTCAAAATTATAACAAGTGTAAACACGTCTTCGAGTAAGATTTTGTCTTTGACAAGCCAACCTTGTAATCCCTAAGTGTTCTAGAACAGTTCTCCGAGCAAGTTTTACTTAGAATATTTTCTCAAGCAAACTTCAATCTTCATGATAATATCAAACTTTGCTCCATAATATCCCATGAGGAAACTTGTTCTTCTTGATCTCTTGAACCATTTGTTGATAACTTATTATTGCAAACAAGTGTGATGGTGGTACTGTAGCTTGCTCGAGGTTGAATCTTGCTTGTAGAAGTCCTTAGTATAATTCCCTTAACTGTCTAAAATTGTGCTTGAGATCACCATTATTGAAACCTTGCTCGACCCACCAAATTACTTGGTAAGCTTGGTGAAGTCAAGAGTTTGCTCTAAAACATACCATGCTCATCTGAAGAACAACCTTTCTTGATGAAGTGTAGTTTGCTTGAACAAACACTTAGAAGAATTCCAGAAAATAACCTTGCTCGATGTAAGATAACTTGCTTGAATAAGTTTTGGGATTGCTCGAAGTTCCTAGTTTTCTCGAATTCCACACTTAGCATATTTCTTGAGGAGGTTGAGAAGATTCCAATCTTCCTTGATCATTTTTGATCCCAACAGTTTATTGTGGCCTCGACATTGGTTTGACTATCCCTTATTCCTGTAGTCTTTTTTTAATGGACAAAAACTTGCAACATGACCTTTTATATGACATCTAAAGCAAGACTTATTTTCCAACGAGTCTGCTTTGAATGTTTGACCGACTTTGAATTTGTCAGATGATGAGGATGGAACAGGATCATTTAAATTAATGTACGGAGCAACAAATGAATTCAAACCACTTTCACCGAAGTTATGTAACTTCATCTTACTTAACTTCGCCTGATCATGAACGACGAACTTGGATAAGTTCGCTATCTACGAGTCATTGATAGATGTTTGATTAGCTGCTAGATCAGGATAATGACTTATCTTATCAATGTCAAGCTCCTCAGAGGGTGAAAAATAAAATTATTATTAGAAGGGGGAGGAACTTTGGTCTAACCAAGTCCCTCCTTTTCATTTGAGGACCTTAAAGAGCTTAAAATATGATCCAAGATATTAGATGAGTTTTTGAATTGGTCAAGTTTATGGTTTAACTCAACGACCTTAATATGGAAATCCGCTATTTCCTTATCTTTGTTAGAAACAATTTTTTTTTCTTCGACCACTTCATAAGAGAGATCTATCACTTGCACTTTTTCACCGAGTGTTATTTTTAGACTTCTTATATGTTTTCAAGACTTTTAATCCTTTTGTTATACTTATTTTATTTCTATCTTTTGTGGTGGTTGTCTTCTTTTAAAACACTTATTTCTTTTATCAATTCATATAGTTGATTCACCTGTTCAATTAGACTTTGACTCTTCAAACACGACTTTTCAGTACTTTTCTCAGAAACTAGATCGCTTAATTTAGCCATGTATCAATCATTGCCATATGAAGATCTTCCATCTTCCCTGTCAACGGCTAACCATACCACATGGGCTTGTTCATTTACCTCTTTAACTTTTAAGTTCTAGTTATACCCACCGTTCTGCTGAGAAACCACAGCTTTCACCTCAGATGTACGACCATACTGACTACCCATTTGTGCTTTCGAATTTCTTTTGACTCTTTAATTTGTGCACTCACTAGCAAAGTGCTCGTTCCTTTGATTGTTGTAACAACGCCCCTGTGATTTATCAAATCCCGGACTCTGTCCTATGAACTTCTCCTAGTCTTGTTCATACATCTCTTTATTCTTCTCACTATTATAGCCGTCTGCCACTGTAAATTCATTTCTTCCAGATCATTGGTGTTAATTTGATCATAATATTCATCCAACATTGTCGTATCCACTGTCTTTCCTTTAATGTAGTTCTCAAAAGATGCGATGAACGAAGCATAGAGGGCAAGTTGTTGTTCAGTCGACTAAACACTCATTAGCATAGATGAGTAGTTAACACTCTGAAGACTACTCGAAGAAACGATAGAGCTTCCTTGACCTTTTGTCAGAGTACTTCCACCAACTACGAAGCAGATGTCACCATTGGACTTCCATTACCACCGATGGACTTCCATTTTCATTTCCACTTCCTGAGTAGTATTCTGCAATCCCAGAGCTTAAACTTTAAGAAACTTTTGCCCCACACATAAAAGGATCCTGAACCTGATCAGTCACTATTCCCACTCTCTTCATGTTCATCTTATACCATCAAAGTCTAACTGACAATGTCTTCTAGCTCAAACATATCAAACTCCTGATTATTTCAGATCATTATTGTGTACATCTCCCACTCTGGTGGTAGTGCGTCGCAAAGTTTTTCAACATTCTCAAATTCATCTATGATGATATCAAAATTTTCGAGTTCAATAATGAGATGGTAGAAGCGAGTTATGATGTCATTTAATGTCTCGCCGTTCATATACTTGAAAACAGAAAACTATGTCTTCACCAGCTTGCACTTTGAGTTTCTAATGGAAACATTTCCCTCATATTTACTCTTCAAGGCATCCAACATATCTGTAGCTGTCTTATATTTCTCAAACGTATGTAGAATTTTTTGAGGTAGTGCCACTTAAATTTCAACCAAAGCCTTGCTTTCAGCTTCATACATCTTTGTGACAATCGTCAATTTCAGGTTAACTCCGTTAACTCAACTCCGTCAATTCAAACTTAAGATCATTGAATCTATAACGCACACTTCATTACATTTAAACTAGGGTTTAAATGACGCTTAGCACTTACTACATGCGTAGTCTTTCGGGAATTGCACCGAAACGCAAACGAGTTGACGCAAACGATTGATGAATAAACGAAAAACGTCAAAACAGTAATTATATGATAATTATGTGTTAGACTTATGTGTTATGTGATAACATGGTTATAAACGTTAACTCAAGATGTAAACAAGTTAGTTTAAGCTAGGAAAAGTAATACTTAGAAGTGGAGGGGCCAAAGTGTAACATAGATTATTATAAATACATCATTAACAATTAACCCTAATTTATTTTTCCTCCCCACTCAAAACCAATCAGCCCCCTCCCTTGGTCTCTCCTTGGCTGCCGTCACCAATACACACACATTCAACCATCAAATCAAGTGTTTGATTGAAGAACTAGGTGCTAGGAAGGTATAATTGATCATCCTTTACATTCTTGTTGCTTGATTTTGATGTTTGTTGGGTTAACCACAAACCCTAGGCTGCCGATTTTGAGTATGTACATAGCTAACATGATTGTTGTTGAATCAATGATGATTGATAACTAGTATTGATGTTGTTACATGTTGATTGTTGTGTCTATGATTTGAGTTCAAACAAAAACCCTAATCTTGTATGTAATGTGAAATTGATGTGCATGGATGGTGTTTATGGAGTCTAGAGGGTTATATGGATGCATGATAGTTCATAGATTGTTATTATGTTGAGTTTGGATGCAAACAGATTCTGGACAGAATGTGTATACGATGTTTAAGTGACTGTAACGAAGTGTAAACGTGAAAGTTGGTTGAGATTGTGGGTACTGCAGTAAACTAGGTTGAGTCTAGTTTCTATGAAGTATAAGTTTGTAATTTTTGGACAAGTAGAAGTTAACTTTTATGATTTTACAAAAACGTTGTGCAAAGCTGAGCTGTTAGACCTGCTGTAGGTTGTTTTGTAAATATTATATCTCATGAACTACGAGACCAATTGGGTTGGTTCCACTTCTGGAAGTTGACTCATTAAGTTAGGAACCTAACCCAAGTGGTCTTGCATTTATTGGATTTTTCGTTTAACGGGAATTGCAAATAACATTCTGTTGCGAATGAATTTGACTGTTATGAGTTTGATGTAATGATTTGATGATTCTGAGAAAACTGTGTGGAATAAAAATGTAATAAAATATGTTCTGAAAACCTAAGACATATGTGCTTCTGTGATGATTTTTGGTAAATTAATTGAGATGCTATGATCGGTGAAATAGTACTATCTTTCTAGTAGGATTTCTGTCTCGGTGAAACTAGCTGCTGAGTTGTGTAAAAATGCATGGAATATGATACTTGTTATATAATTGTTATGTTTTGACCAAAATACCCTTGCGGGGAATAATTGCTAATTGATTGCCATGATTTGACCAAATTGCCCTTATGGGGAATAATGGCTAGCTAATTGTTATTTGTTGACCAAAATGCCCTTACGGGGAATAATTGCTAGTAACGTACGTTATGAATATATGACACGTATATGATTGCTTACACATGTAATGTGTCACAAAAACACTTGTTTAAGTCACACACGATTCACAAACGAAACACGAAACATGTTATGTGCATAGGTATTATGTGCCGGGTCTAGAGACTCGATAATATTCCGACACTTAGAAAAATCTCTTTGTTGTTTTAGAACGTTAGAGAGAGTTTTTCGGTGACGCGCATCTTGGTGATTTATTTTGGGAAATTCTTCGCAAACAGTGAGTTTCACTTTCCCCTCTTTAAACTGTTTTCAAACGTTTTTCACTTGGGGGAGATAACATACTCCACAACGCATTTAAGATTTTGTCATAAATTATATATCACTTGTAAAGGCTAAGTGGCAAACGAAACATTTGAAGTCCTACACATCGAACCGGTTAATATTTAGAATAGCGAGTCACTGTTGAGTAGTACTACTGGGTTTTACAAACCCCACCCAACGCTAAACTCGACTGGAGGTCGAGCGGGTGTAATTTTGGCTAACACTTACCATGGTCTGGAGGACCTGGTGACAAGGCACTTACTAAACGAGTCAGCTCCGGTGTCGAACACTTAGTAATACTTGTTGTATAGACTAGCTACCTATCGATATATAATTTGACATAACACTATCTGGTAACGCAAAACGCCGTAACGTGGTTACGCAAAACGCAAAACGCCGTAACGTGGTTACGCAAAACACAAAACGCCGTAACGTGGTTACGCAAAACACAAAACGCCGTAACGTGGTTACGCAAAACGCTTAACGCTGAACGCAAACGCTAAACGATTTATTTTTATATAACTTGTGAACTCACCAACCTTGTGTTGACACTTTTAGTATGTTATTCTCAGGTAGCCGAGGCGGGCGCGCTGTTTAGGAACATGCTTTGATTGAAAACGCTTTTATTATGCAAACTCATTTTTAACGGTTATCATTGGTTTTAAGTCGTCCTGCGTGACGCAACTTTTGATTAAAGGTTTTTACGCTTCCGCATTTAATTACTCGTAAACGTTTTCATGGTTTTGAAACTTTATATTATGGTTTGATTATAACTGATGATTCCGATCCTGCCAGTTCACACCCTCTGACGGTAAAACTCCGTTAGTGGATTTTGAGGGTGTGACAGATTGGTATCAGAGCCATTGGTTATAGCGAACTAGAAGCTGCATGCATACTAGACTATAACCGCGACGACCCATTAGTTATAATGATACGAACAGCATAGGTTTGTGTAGTCTTGTAATCTTACCTCTTTACCTCTTCCACTCATACGCGCGCGCATACACGGCTTACCTGAAGGAATGTCGACGCCGCTATCATCATCATCATCATCCGATCCGATGACTCATGCTCACGGGAAAGAACCGTAGATACCTACCGCATCGCCACCCCGAGTAGTCCCGGAACTCGAAGCTCCCGCACCGAAGAGGTATCGCTTATCCGGAGGCATATACGAAAACGACGTTAGCTGGGATTGGTACCCTAACATGATCGGACGTATGGTCTATCGCGAACAAGTTCCCCCGTTACCTCACCCGAACCACCCTGCTTATCCCAACACCCTACCACCCATAACCGAACCTGTAGAGCGAGTTCTCGCAGCTGTCGTTTCTTGTTTGGAGCGTGACGTGGGTTACATGCGCTATACGAGAGCGAACGTTTCCGGACTGTTAATAGACGGAACCGAGACTAAGGAGGAGATTGCCCGCATGGCAGCGGCAATGAAGGAAATGCAAGAGGCTAGTGATCAACAGATGAAGATTATGATGAAGATGCAAGCCGAGATGATAGACTTGCAAGAGCAACTCCAAGAAGCAAGGACCCAAACTGAGATAGCGTTGGAGCGTTGCGATGTCTTGCAAATGCAACTTGCTCAGAACGCAGCCGAGCCTGAGGCGGAGCCTGAGGCCGAACCTGAAGAAGATCCTGAAGAGGAACCGGAGGAAGAACCGGCTGAGCCAGAGGCACACTCAGAGGTGTCCACAGACGATGTACAAATGTGCAGATCCTTGGATTGGAACTGGCTAACGCGATGAACTGGGAGGAGTTCAAAAATTTGATGCGAGAGGAGTACTGTCCGAGAGAGGAAATTTCGAAGTTAGAGTCAGAATTCTGGTCACTGAAGATGGTGGGCTCGGAAATCGAAGCCTACACTACTCGTTCGCACGAGTTGGCTGTGATGTGTCCGCGGATGGTGGATCCGCCGAGCAAGAGGATAGAAATCTACATTGATGGATTAGCACTGCAGATTCAGGGCATGGTGACGTCTTCCAGGCCAGCCACGATCCAACAAGCGATCCGTTTAGCTCACAAACTGACGGATCAGGCTGTGACCCAAGGTGCGTTACCACCTAGTGGTTCGACCGTTAAAACCCGTGACAACCAGAGTAACGACAATAACAGCAACAGCAACCCAAACAGCGGGAAGAGGAAGTTTGACAACACCAGATCTTCATCCTCGAACCTCCCACCGCAACAACACTACCGCAAGCCCGAATTCACTCGGAGCTTTAACACTCAGAATCACAACAACAACAACAACGGTAGCCGGCAAGTTTCGAGCGGATATGCTGGGAAATATCCAAAGTGCAACAGGTGCAACTATCATCATGTTGGCCAGTGTGACCGTGTCAAGTGTCAAAGATGCGGAAAGATAGGTCACCAAGCGAAAGAATGTAGAGGAGACCTTGCGGCAAAGGGTGCTCCTAAGCCACCTATGACGACGAAAGGATGCTTTGAATGTGGGCAGGAAGGTCATTTCAGAAAAGATTGCCCCAAGCTGAAACAAAATGACAACAATGGAGGTAATGGAAGTGGCAGTAATGGTGGAAGCAATGGCAAGGGAAGAGCTTTTGTGATTGGGTCGGGTCAAGCCCGCAATGATCCGCACGTGGTGACTGGTAAGTTCCCTGTAAACGATTGTTTTGCTTCTGTATTGTTTGACACTGGAGCTGATAGGAGTTTTGTGTCAAAAGCCTTTAGTCAACTCTTAGACGTAACTCCAATTCCGTTAGATGCTAAGTTTCCTGTTGAATTAGCTGACGGTAAGACTATAGTAACGACTCATGTACTTGCGGGATGTAAGTTAAAACTGTCAGGTCATGTCTTTGATATCGACCTTATTCCTTTTACGCTTAGTAGTTTCGATGTCGTTGTCGGCATGGACTGGTTGTCCGAGAACCGAACGGAGATTATATGCCACGATAAGATAGTCCATATTACCACCCCTTCCTGCGAGATCATTTCGGTCCGAGGCGAGAGAAGCGGCATGACCACCAGCATCATTTCCCTTATGAAGGCGCAAAAGTATCTACGAAAGGGTCATCCGGAAATTTTGGCGCAGATCGTTGAGAAACCCGCGGAGGAGAAACAAATTGAAGATATACCGGTTGTGCAAGACTTTCCGGAAGTTTTCCCGGAGGATTTTCCTGGACTCCCTCCT
Source organism: Bidens hawaiensis (assembly GCF_021521415.1). NCBI lineage: Eukaryota > Viridiplantae > Streptophyta > Magnoliopsida > Asterales > Asteraceae > Bidens > Bidens hawaiensis. Next base: position 16,931 of record NW_027503603.1, read on the forward strand.
ATTCGTCAAGTCGAATTTCAAATCGAGTTGACACCCGGTGCAGCACCCATAGCACGAGCCCTGTATCGGCTCGCACCGGCGGAACATCAGGAGTTGTCCACTCAGTTGCAAGATTTGTTGGATAAGGGTTTTATCCGACCTAGCTCATCGCCGTGGGGAGCCCCTGTCTTGTTTGTCCGAAAGAAAGACGGGACTTTCCGAATGTGCATCGACTACCGGGAGTTGAACAAGGTGACGGTCAAGAACCTTTATCCTTTACCCCGAATTGATGATTTGTTTGACCAGCTTCAAGGATCGAGTTACTACTCGAAGATCGATCTACGATCCGGTTACCACCAGCTGAGAGTGCGCGAGGATGATATTTCAAAGACGGCTTTCAGAACACGGTATGGTCACTACGAGTTTTCGGTTATGCCTTTTGGCCTAACCAACGCACCAGCCGTATTTATGGATCTCATGAATCGAGTATGCAAGGCGTACCTCGACAAGTTTGTGATTGTTTTCATCGATGATATTCTCGTCTACTCCAAGAACGAAGCTGACCATGAAGAGCACCTAAGGGTAATTCTGGAACTATTGAAGAAGGAACAACTGTATGCTAAACTCTCGAAATGTGAATTTTGGCTTCGCGAGGTTCACTTTTTAGGACATGTGACCAACGAGAATGGTATCCATGTCGATCCCGGTAAGGTAGAGGCCATCAAAAACTGGGAAGCACCTAAGACTCCGACTGAGGTGCGACAATTCCTAGGACTGGCCGGCTACTACCGGCGTTTCATCGAGGGATTTTCAAAGATTGCTCAACCCCTCACCGCTTTGACTCACAAAGGCACTAAGTACAACTGGGGTGACGCGCAAGAATCCGCCTTTCAACTGTTGAAAACCAAGCTTTGTAGCGCCCCTATTCTAGCCCTCCTCAAGGGAACGGAAAATTTTGAGGTACACTGTGACGCATCTATACAAGGTCTCGGTTGTGTGCTGATGCAACTCGAGAAAGTTATAGCCTACGCCTCTCGACAACTACGGGTTCACGAGAAGAACTACACGACCCATGATTTGGAACTCGGAGCTGTGGTGTTTGCTCTTAAGATATGGAGGCATTACTTGTACGGTACCAAGTTTACCATTTACACCGACCACAAGAGTCTCCAGCATATCTACGATCAGAAGGAGCTGAACATGCGACAGCGTCGTTGGGTCGAGCTGCTCAAAGATTACGATTGTGCCATCAAGTACCACCCTGGCAAGGCCAATGTAGTGGCCGACGCCCTCAGCAGAAAAGAAACAGATAAACCCAGACGAGTGCGAGCATTGCAACTCACGATTCATGCCAACTTACCCGATCAAATTCGCGAGGCGCAATACGAAGCTTTGAAAGATGATAACCTTCCATCGGAACTCATGCGGGGCATGAACAAGCAACTTGAAACCAGATCGGACGGAGTCCGATATTTTGAGAACCGGATTTGGGTTCCACGGTACGGAGAGTTGAGAACTCTAGTGATGGACGAAGCTCACAAGTCCCGATATTCTATCCACCCTGGCTCAGATAAAATGTATCATGATTTAAAGGCACTTTACTGGTGGCCGAACATGAAAGCCGACATTGCCACCTACGTGAGCAAATGCTTGACTTGTGCCAGAGTCAAGATAGAATACCAGAAACCATCTGGTCTACTGCAACAACCGGAACTCCCAATGTGGAAATGGGAACACATCTCAATGGATTTTATTACGGGTTTACCAAAGACACCGACGGGATGCGATACCATCTGGGTGATCGTTGACCGGTTGACTAAATCGGCACACTTCCTAGCGATTAAAGAAACGGACAAAATAGAAAAACTGACTCGCGTCTACATGAAGGAAGTAGTGTCTAGACACGGAGTGCCTTTCTCAATCATTTCTGATCGAGATTCTCGTTTCACTTCGCACTTTTGGAAGTCGCTGCAAAGCGCACTAGGCACCAGTCTTGATATGAGCATAGCATACCATCCTCAAACGGATGGGCAAAGTGAACGAACTATTCAGACCCTGGAGGATATGTTGCGTGCCTACGTATTGGATTTCGGAAAAAGTTGGGAACCCCACTTACCCTTGGTAGAGTTTTCGTATAATAACAGCTACCACGCAAGTATTAAAGCAGCGTCGTTTGAAGCGCTGTACGGACGGAAGTGTCGATCACCACTCTGTTGGGCGGAGGTGGGTGACAGCCAAATCACTGGTCCAGAACTAGTACTCGAAACTTCGGAAAAGATTGTTTAAATCCGAAATCGCATGGCAGCAGCACGAGATCGCCAAAAGAGTCACGCCGACAAGCGCGGAAAACCTCCCGAATTTCAAGTGAACGATCGAGTATTACTCAAAGTCTCACCTTGGAAAGGTGTGGTTCGCTTTGGTAAGCGAAACAAACTCAACCCACGGTATGTTGGTCCTTACCGGATAACTAAGCGCATTGGTCCGGTGGCGTACCGACTGGACCTACCAACGGAACTCAGTGGCGTACACAATATTTTTCACGTATCTAATTTGAAGAAATGCCTATCTGATGAAACCCATGTAGTCCCTTTGGAGGAACTGCAAGTCGATGAACAGTTACGTTTCATTGAGGAACCAGTCGAGGTTTTGGATTGGGAAACCAAAACGCTCAAGCACAGCAAAAATTCCAATCGTTAAGGTTCGTTGGAACTCGAGACGTGGACCGGAGTTCACGTGGGAACGCGAGGATCAAATGATGAAAAAGTATCCTCACCTTTTTGAAGGGCTAACCAAACACAGAAAACCGCGAAACTCGGCAAACCGTCAGATATCACCGGAGGTATGAATTAAATTTCGGGACGAAATTTCTTTCTACTAGGGGATGATATGACAAACTGAAATTTTTTTTCTTACTCTTTCAGACACTCATCACGACTTGACTCAAATTTTCAGGACGAAAATTCTTTAACATGGGAATTATGTGACAGTCGTCAATTTCAGGTTAACTCCGTTAACTCAACTCCGTCAATTCAAACTTAAGATCATTGAATCTATAACGCACACTTCATTACATTTAAACTAGGGTTTAAATGACGCTTAACACTTACTACATGCGTAGTCTTTCGGGAATTGCACCGAAACGCAAACGAGTTGACGCAAACGATTGATGAATAAACGAAAAACGTCAAAACAGTAATTATGTGATAATTATGTGTTAGACTTATGTGTTATGTGATAACATGGTTATAAACGTTAACTCAAGATGTAAACAAGTTAGTTTAAGCTAGGAAAAGTAATACTTAGAAGTGGAGGGGCCAAAGTGTAACATAGATTATTATAAATACATCATTAACAATTAACCCTAACTTATTTTTCCTCCCCACTCAAAACCGATCAGCCCCCTCCCTTGGTCTCTCCTTGGCTGCCGTCACCAATACACACACATTCAACCATCAAATCAAGTGTTTGATTGAAGAACTAGGTGCTAGGAAGGTATAATTGTTCATCCTTTACATTCTTGTTGCTTGATTTTGATGTTTGTTGGGTTAACCACAAACCCTAGGCTGCCGATTTTGAGTATGTACATAGCTAACATGATTGTTGTTGAATCAATGACGATTGATAACTAGTTTGATGTTGTTACATGTTGATTGTTGTGTCTATGATTTGAGTTCAAACAAAAACCCTAATCTTGTATGTAATGTGAAATTGATGTGCATGGATGGTGTTTATGGAGTCTAGAGGGTTATATGGATGCATGATAGTTCATAGATTGTTATTATGTTGAGTTTGGATGCAAACAGATTCTGGACAGAATGTGTATACGTGTTTAAGTGACTGTAACGAAGTGTAAACGTAAAAGTTGGTTGAGATTGTGGGTACTGCAGTAAACTAGGTTGAGTCTAGTTTCTATGAAGTATAAGTTTGTAATTTTTGAACAAGTAGAAGTTAACTTTTATGATTTTACAAAAACGTTGTGCAAAGCTGAGCTGTTAGACCTGCTGTTAGGTTGTTTTGTAAATATTATATCTCATGAACTACGAGACCAATTGGGTTGGTTCCACTTCTGGAAGTTGACTCATTGAGTTAGGAACCTAACCCAAGTGGTCTTGCATTTATTGGATTTTTCGTTTAACGGGAATTGCAAATAAAATTCTGTTGCGAATGAATTTGACTGTTATGAGTTTGATGTAATGATTTGATGATTGTGAGAAAACTGTCGGGAATAAAAATTTAATAAAATATGTTCTGGAAACCTAAGACATATGTGCTTCTGTGATGATTTTTGGTAAATTAATTGAGATGCTATGATCGGTGAAATAGTACAATCTTTCTAGTAGGATTTCTGTCTCGGTGAAACTAGCTGCTGAGTTGTGTAAAAATGCATGGAATATGATACTTGTTATATAGTTGTTATGTTTTGACCAAAATACCTTTGCAGGGAATAATTGCTAATTGATTGCCATGATTTGACCAAATTGCCCTTATGGGGAATAATGGCTAGCTAATTGTTATTTGTTGACCAAAATGCCCTTACGGGGAATAATTGCTAGTAACGTACGTTATGAATATATGACACGTATATGATTGCTTACACATGTAATGTGTCACAAAAACGCTTGTTTAAGTCACACACGATTCACAAAACGAAACACGAAACATGTTATGTGCATAGGTATTATGTGCCGGGTCTAAAGACTCGATAATATTCCGACACTTAGAAAAATCTCTTTGTTGTTTAAGAAAGTTAGAGAGAGTTTTTCGGTGACGCGCATCTTGGTGATTTATTTTAGGAAATTCTTCGCAAATAGTGAGTTTCACTTTCCCCTCTTTAAACTGTTTTCAAACGTTTTTCACATGGGGGAGATAACATACTCCACAACGCATTTAAGATTTTGTTATAAATTATATATCACTTGTAAAGGCTAAGTGGCAAACGAAACATTTGAAGTCCAACACATCGAACCGGTTAATATTTAGAATAGCGAGTCACTGTTGAGTAGTACTACTGGGTTTGACAAACCCCACCCAACGCTAAACTCGACTGGAGGTCGAGCGGGTGTAATTTTGGCTAACACTTACCATGGTCTGGAGGACCTGGTGACAAGGCACTTACTAAACGAGTCAGCTCCGGTGTCGAACACTTAGTAATACTTGTTGTATAGACTAGCTACCTATCGATATATAATTTGACATAACACTATCTGGTAACGCAAAACGCCGTAACGTGGTTACGCAAAACGCAAAACGCCGTAACGTGGTTACGCAAAACACAAAACGCCGTAACGTGGTTACGCAAAACACAAAACGCCGTAACGTGGTTACGCAAAACGCTTAACGCTGAATGCAAACGCTAAACGATTTATTTTTATATAACTTGTGAACTCACCAACCTTGTGTTGACACTTTTAGTATGTTATTCTCAGGTAGCCGAGGCGGGCGCGCGGTTTAGGAACATGCATTGATTGAAAACGCTTTTATTATGCAAACTCATTTTTAACGGTTATCATTGGTTTTAAGTCGTCCTGCGTGACGCAACTTTTGATTAAAGGTTTTTACGCTTCCGCATTTAATTACTCGTAAACGTTTTCATGGTTTTGAAACTTTATATTATGGTTTGATTATAACTGATGATTCCGATCCTGCCAGTTCACACCCTCTGACGGTAAAACTCCGTTAGTGGATTTTGAGTGTGTGACAATCTTTTTCTTGTCCTCTTTTATCTAAATATACTTTTTTTAACTATTATCTACCATTAAATGTGGCTATAGGTGGTATATAGCAATCTTGAATGCACACCCACATCTTGGCATCTTGCCACTTAGTTTATTTCTCGAACCTTTCTTTCCATTGTACTAAGTTAGTTCCTCTAAGCAAATTAGGTAATTTAGTATTTGAACCTGACTCAACTTCCATTCTAACTAGATGAGAAATATTCACAGATGTCATATTATTTTTTATTATTCCTGTTATTTTATAATAATTTTTTATTTTTAAATTTATGAAAGTCCAACAGTCCTTAAGTTCACCTTCTTCAAACTATAAGCAAAGATAAATAATACTTAATACTCAGGTGATACTCCAAACCACACAATTTAGAGCTTAATGATTTGATACCAATTTTAGGTCTCTAAAATGGATCGCAAAACGAGATATCACAAACTCAAAGGGTGCAGAATCCCCTAAGTGTTTGTTTACGAGTATTAGTAATAACAAGAACACAAGAACAATGAATAGACCAAATGTTTACATGTATTGATTAATAACACAATATCTTTCAATACACGGTAAAACACTTCACAACTTCTATTGCTGGAGTCAACTCTCTCTAAACCCTAGGTCGAATATGTGTTCATATACTACACATGTTCGCTTGTTACATATTAGGAGAAATTATCTCAACTTCGCTTAAACCTTAACTTCGCTAATCACTAAGCCGTACATAACAAAACATAAAACAAAACACATTGTTTATTACTAACAAGACTAACCAAACATCTATGAAGTACTAAAACACCAAATATACCAACAAGTCCTTACATAACTTGTCGTTTGTGGAGCCAAAATGATATCATCCATGTATATCTGGACAAGGAGAAGATCATCTTCTCTAGTCTTATAAAAGAGAGTACAATCCACGGTCCCTCGTTTGAAGCCACTATCGATGAAAAGGTCAGGAAGTGTGTTATATCAAGCTCTCGGGGCTTGGTGAAGAACATATAGAGCCTTGCTTAATCGGCAAACACGCTCAGGTTATCCGGATCTTCATAACCAGGAGACTACTTCACATACACCTCCTCATGAATTTCCTTTTAAAAAAAGCACTCTTTACATCCATCTGATATACTTTGAAATTCTTGATGGCAGCATAGGCTAAGAAAATACATATAGCCTCCAATTTTACAACCAAAGCATATACTTCAGTGTTGTCCACACCTTCTTTCTGATTAAATCCTATAACAACTAACCATACCTTATTTCGCATGATTACTCCATGATCATCTTTCTTACACTTAAATACCCATTTTGTCATGATACGCTTTTTCACCCAGTCTTACGAATTGCTACAACTTTTCTTTCATTGCTTCTACCCAAGACGGATCTTAAAGTGCCATTGGAACATTTTTCGGTTCTATCTTTGATTAGAATCAGGTGTATCTGGTGATACTCATGATACCCGATGCATGCATGTCCGCATATACGCACAATACTTTATCATCGCATAGATTGGCAACCTGACTACGAGTACGATATCCTTCATTGACATCACCAATGATATTGTCGTGAGGATGATAAGAATGAATCTGAAGGGTCAGATTCTCAGGAACTATAACATTGTCTTGAAGAGTGTTGATGTTTTGTTCGCTACTTGCTCATTCAAATTTTGGGAAGATTCTTCAACTTAAATCTCAGTAGCATCCCGAGATTCAATAAATGGGGGGTGGGGGGGTGGGGATTTTCAAAGTCGGCATCATCAGAAGAAACTGAAACATCATCTGATGCTTCCGGTTGATCATGTACAAAGTTATCTTCATAGTTAAAAGATCTTGGAATGGAAAACAACTGGTCTTCTAGATAAGCACAAACCAAGTCTTTTACTTGTACATCAACCAAAGGAGTAAACGAATTAAATAGACCATTGTAGTCGAACATCCAATCAGGCCCCTTGCCGGCAGGTGGTGTAGTGTATCTTGGACAATCAACGTGATACCATTCCTATAAAAACGCAAAAGAGAAGTTAAATACATGCTTCTTAGGTGACACATACCCAAGAAAGTAACCCTCAATCGCTTTCTCTTCAAATTTACCCGCATCTCGTTTCAACATTGTGCCAGGACACTCAAATGGTTCGAGAAATTGAAGATTTGGTTTAAGGTTATTAAGAAACTCATAACTTGTCGGTCCTCTATATAGCGATCACTTCACAATTGTCGCAACCCACACCGTTAGGTGTTGACAATATAGGTTACGACTTGCTATATTAAGGTAAGAAAGATATCGTGTTAATGGCGGAATCACTAACACTATATATATTGCTTGAAAATACAAAAGTAAACAAACACTGACTGTTACTCAAAAGATTTCCATTTATAGTAATATTAATACAAACGGGAAGAGAATGTTTTGTCAGGTCGTATTAAAGAACGGCCATCAATATCAATGTCAAGAATAATATGTCTACGTCCATCCCTTTTTAGGCGTGCCCTAATTATTCCTTTAATAAGCCTATCTGACTGCTGTCATTCCTTCTAGTAACCCTAACTAATGATACATAATCAGTTAATTAAATTACAAAAGATTCTAAGTGTAAAACAGATCGTCGGGTAAGCTTTGGAGCTTTAGACTTCTTCGAGCAGACCTGGTAACCAAAGTGTGCTGGGGAACAGTTCTCCGGGTAGACTTTACTTAGGATATTTTCCTTAGAAAATATTACCTAGCAGACTTCAATCTTCTTGACCCTAGCCAACTTTGCTCGATATGATCCAATGACCAAACTTGTTCGTCAGAGATCCCTTCAACTCTTGTTAATGAATAACTTATTCACCAAACCCAAGTGTGCTGGTAACATTGTAGCTTGCTTGGAGTTGAACCTTGCACGAAAAAATCCTTAAGATAATTCCTTATCAACTTTCTTCAAGCATACTCGAATCACTGTTTATTAATGAATAACCTTGCTAGATCTTCCAAATACTTGGCTTCAAAAGCCTGGTTTAGCCAAGAGCTTACTCGGAAGCAAACCTTGGTTGGCTTTGAAGAACAACATTACTAGACATAGTGAACCCTACTCGGATTGACACTAAAGAAGACTTCAAGAAGATAACATTGTCCGAAAGGCAAAATACCTTCCTAGGCGTAAGAAAAAGCTTGCTCGGTTGTCCAAGTGTGCCCGATGTCCATACTTAGCCAATAATATCAGGGAGGTTGAGAAGTTTCCAATCTTCCTTAATTCATTTTCTCATCCCAACATAACTTGTATTCTTAAGCTTTTTAACCGTTAGAACAAGATTCAATGTATAAAATGTGATATTCACAACCTCATTCCAAAATTGAACGGGAAGATTAGAAGCCGCCAACATTCTTCTAGCCACCTCAATAAATGTCTTATTCTTCGTCTCAGCTACACCATTCTGTTGTGGCACATGCGAAGCGTTGCATTAATGATGAATAACTTTTTGCATACAGAAAAATTCAATCATGATGTTCTTAAACTTCGCGCCATTTTCACTTCGAATTCACCTCACTTTATGTTTAAAAGGTGATTCGATCTCAGTGATTAAGTTTTGCACAAGAATTGGTGCTTGATCCTTCGTGCTCATAAATAACACCTAACCTAAGAGAATCTTGTATAATCATCGATGGAAACCAAACAATAAAGATTTCCAACAATACTAGGCTGGTTCACAGGAGGAAATAATTCCATGTCATTCCATCGGAGTATCAATGGAGTTGATCTACTTCAACGAGTGTGATTTCTTCTTCTGTTTCCCTTTCTTGCACGCAACATAGTGATCGATCATCTTGAAATTTTTCAGCGAAACACCATCCACCAAATCATTTCTCGTCAAATGATTCATCTTTCTAATGTGAATGTGACCCATCTGAATCGTGTTTTTCTCCGTTGCTTTTGAGATAAAACATGTTGTTGTTGAAGAAGATAATACTTTAGAAGCCTTATCAAGCACATAAATATCGTTTGATCAAGGTGATCGCATGATAACCATGACTTCAGGAATAACAAATCCATATTTGAGAATAAACCACGTTGTTTATCAACAAGGTGGTTTACTTTTATCCCAAATTGGTATAACACTCAACATATTATGATCCACTTTATCACAATAATTTACTTTCTTGAATGTAATATGACCATTCAAGAGTTCTCCCTCCGTTGTAATCAACCCTCCTTGATTACCCGCAAAACCCACATAACCCCCTTGAATATCTTTCATGCTTGAAAGAAGATTAAGATTGCCGGATATATGCCGAGAGAATCCACTATCCATGATCCATTTATCTCCTAAAATATTCTTGGATGAACTATGCACAACAAGAAAGTTATTAGTTCATAAAGGCTGCCTAGGCCCCAGTCTTGGGCTTTGCCTTTGTTTTCTTTCGTCATAAAATTATTTCAGGTTTCTTTGTTGGATGACTATCAAAATGAACCTTATTTTGATGTGATTGATGAGCTTGACTATAAGTAAATGGTTTCTTTGATTTTCCTTTAATGTACTCATCACGAATCACACAAGAATCGACATTTTTACAAATTGGTTTAACTAGCTCAATCGTTTTGCTTTTTACCTTAGATTCTTGAAAGTTAACCTAATCACCTTCCTAGGTTAATATCATGAAACATGATTTGTGAATCATCAACCTTGACTTGTGTAGGGTATCTTTTGTAGGTTCCTAGCCGGATCTACACAGGTTCATCTCGTAGTACGAGGGTGCAGAATCCCCACGTATACGATACGAGCGTAGAGATGATTAATACGTTGAATATATATGTAAACACACAAGATTATACTGTAAAACTTGATATATTGCAAGTGCCAACACGTGATACTAAAGATCACCAAAACAACTCGTTCAGAACACTAAAGCCGAAGTTGAGGTATTTATAAACCTCGACAACTTCGTCTAACATACTAGGCGAAGTTGTCATAACTTCGCTTCCCCATGTTCGCCTAAAGCTAGCGAACATAACCATAAACAGTATTTAACACGAAATAAACAAACTAAACGATTACAGACACAGACAAACACAGGATACTGAACTACTGACATCATGCACCAACAGACTCCCCCTTGGCAGTAGCTTCATATCTCTATCTTCTTTCTCGTGTCTTGTAATCCTAAAAATCTCGTACCCCTCGTCTTCAAGCATGGACGCCCTGTGTCACACAGACAGAGACCACCTTCTGGTACTTCTTTGCTTCATCATTCCACGCAGGAATGTAGAATATCTTCTTATCATTTAGTACCTGCAAATCAGCTTGAGACAAGTTAACCAAGTGCATGGGATCATACACTCTCAGAATCTCCTGTTCATACTCATCTTCTATAACAGCTTCCGCTGTCATGCAGTCAACGTACCACCAGTTGAAATCCTTTAGCACATCCTTGGGCATCATCTTCATCGGCACCTCTTTTAAACAACGAATCGGCTTATACTTCATCACCATCCAAGGCTTGCCGTCAGCCCGCATTCCCCGTTCCTTATCTTCAACCAATTTTCCTTTCTGGGTTTCAACAACTCGAACTTTTTCTCTTACACACTTTCTTTCCACACAATCCTTCCAACCCATCTTGCCAAATTGTCATCACTTCGATTAATCAACCTCAAATTTGCCAAATCTTTCACCTCACACTCAGGCAAGGTGTTGAGCGATCTCAAAGCCTTCTTAAAGTACTGAATCCCATCATAACGCTTAATCACAAACAACTTCAACTGTTTGTCATACAACTAGCAAATGATACCTTTGTTGGACTCAGCGTACCCCTTGATGTTGTAACTTTTCTTAAATATTGTTGGCACCGTGGGCTTCTTTGTCTTGATAAACCACTGAGCACAGCCTTCTTTCCATCTCGGCTGTTCTTCCCACTCAGACTCATCTGACACATTTGCATCCTGACTCAAGTTCACCTTATCAACATTCGGAATATCATGCTCTACCATCATCAACAATCTCCCCTTCTTCTAAGTCACTATCAATCTCTATCTGTTCCCCAATCTTTCCAATCTCATCAGCGTGTTAACACATCATCAGCTGACTCATCATCATCATTTCCCAACACTTCCTCATCATCTACAACCACCAAATTCTCACCACCTGTACTGCCTGACGGACCAGCAGACTCCCCCTGAGATGTGGAAGTCCCAAGAGTTTGTTCAGTTCTTGGCAACTCACCACCTGCACCTTTCGATGCATTGGGATCATCGTCTTTATCTTGCCTCGTCTTTGTTCTCAGTTCATCACCCTTGCAACTATACTCCCCCTGAGATGCTAAGAACTCTTTAAGCCGATCGAACATCTTACCATGATCCAAAAGTAGTGCAGTCTGAACCTGATTTTGTGCCACCAAACGATTAATAGTCTCAGACTGAATTATATTCACCCCGTCATAATTCAGTAACCACCCTCTCAAGAGCTGCAATCCTCTCCGAATCAGACAAATTTGAATCAAAAACAACATTCAAGGGAGAGGTAGCCTGAGGAAAGGTAGCTTGAGGAAACCGTAGTGGGATTTCCAAGCTTGCGGGAATGACAGGTGGATACTGAGTAGGAGTGGAGGATGGCAACGATACAGGCAAACCAGCAGTCGCCACCAGTGTGGACTAAGCAAACATTGCCACCACCTCTGATGGAGTAATGGTAGGTGGAGGTAGAGAGACAAAAATCTTGAGCGGTAAACTGAAACGAGGTTGGAGGTACACCAAAAGATGACGACGTGGTCACCAGAGAAACACTTGAGGATAACGGCATTGTGACAGTTGAAGTAGCAAGTAACATAGTCATACCCGATAAAGATGGTGGAGAAAACCGAACAACTCTCGAAGTTTCACCAACTCCTGAACCTTCACCAGCCCTTTGCTTCTTTGATCTACGTACCATATGAAATAGATCCTCCTCAAAATCTGATTCACTATCATCCGAGTCTTTCTTCCTCTTGCCATGAATTCTTTCTTGACGGGCAAGTATCTGCTGGGCTTCAACTAACTCGTTAGTGGAGGAATCAAAGTCAGTTCACTTTGAGTCCGCCACAGATGTAGTGACCATGGAAACATGAACACCAAATGCCTCTGCTATTGAGGCATGAGCTTCAGTAGTTGGATCAACCCGTTCCATGTCAAAGAACCCTTGCGCTCCAAAGGCAGCTTCAAGGTCAACCTGTTCTTCCGGAGCAGCAACAGGATCAGCAGGCGGTGCTTGCTGTACCACGGGTGGTGGTTGAACCACAGGTGGTGGTTGAGGAACATTTGCCTGTTGCGGTTCCGGATCAAGAAATTCATCACCCGGAGGAGCAACATATGCCGGAATCACTAAGTACCCAAATAATGTTGTGTGGCTAGGGCGTAACTCCTCCTTACTACGTGCATTCGAAGACTTACATTGCGCAAAAATTCTCTTACTCACACTGTCAACATAACGAATAGGATGACGTTATGGACAATTGGGGGCAACATGATTGAGGATCATCTGTAAGAATCTCGGGCACATCAGGAATATTTCCCGAGCCACTGCACGTCTCTGTCGATCAATCTCATAGAAAATCATCTGACTAAAGCTGTAAGGCTTGTTGTAAGTCAACGCGGTCATCGCAGACTGCATAGTTGCACCCATACCATATGTACCCAGCTTTACGAACGTACATACAAACTATCATCACATGCATAAGGAACCGCCACTGATCTAACAAAAATCCCTTTCTCCTTTGATAGTCTCCCAACGGATCCGAAAAACCCATACGCAGAAACGCACCATCTCTGAATGTAGCCGGAAAGTCTGTGGGATCATTTGTAGTTTCAACCCCGAACTGTAAAGCAACCCTTATTTGATCTGCCGAGAACTGTACCACTCGTTCATTTATAGTAGCTCGCATCACAGGAGGTTCAACCCTACAGTCATACTCAACGGTTCTCCGAAAGTCTTCAATATTTGGTAGTGAAATGGGAAGAGTAGTCGTGATGGCGTGAAAAATACGTGAGCGAAAGAGAAATGAAATGATCTCCCGATAGTCGTCCATACCACGAGCATCCGGATCCAAAGTGATATACATGTTTTGACCCGGAAAGAACTGTCAGTTATCATCTCCACCTTCATCACCACCAGCACCACCAGCACCTGCCACAGCAGCCATATCTGCAAAATAAACGAGCCAAGTCAGATCAGTATTCCAACAGGTCATAACTTCGCCGTGTACCAGAAGCGAAGTTATGTTATATTTGAGTGTGAAGTTCGCATAATATCCAACTTCGTTTGAGAACCAACACAGATAGTGACTGACCATAACAATTAAGCAAAGTTTCCTTAGCAGGCGAAGTTAGTATTATAGAGAAGTTGAGAACAACTTCGCTGAAACCCTAACTTCGCCTCTATAATCAGCGCATCACGATAACCCATTTGTGGTTAGAACCGATTTGAGAATGAAAACACGAAAAAGTTAGTTCGATTGAGAACCAGATAGCCATATTTTCACCAAATCACTGTTAATACCGAGGGTTAGGGGTTTGTAGCAAAAGAGACCACAAAAACGGATCATCGAGACACCGATTAGCACCATATTATACGAATTACGAGTCACATAGATTCTACAAACCTTTATCACATACGAGTAGCAGATTAATATGAGGTTGATTCAAGTGAATAAGTTCGCCGAGGGTTTGAGATAGAAAACAGTTTGACAAAGATGACCAAAGAAATCCTTTATATAGTTTAGAGAAACCCCAGGGGCGAAGTTGGGTTAACTTCGCCCCAAAACAACTTCGCTCAGTCAATCGCGTGGTCAACTTCGCCTCTTTTTCTCACCAATTAACTTCACCATTACGTTAAGTTAAAATCGCCCATTAAATAACTTATAAACAAAAACACATAAAGATGACCAAAGTCAACTTGCTGGTTGTTAAAGAACTCGAAAAAGATTTAAAGGTAATGATCAGAGAACCAAGTAACCAGAAGAATAAAAGTCTAAACATTATACCAAGCATATAACAAAAATTTGAATAATAGAATAAACGGGATCAAATTTCAGTCTTGACGAGAACCTGCATGTTTTAGAAAAGATCCGAACAGGAATCATACCGATTAAGTGGCTGTCACATAGATCCATGTTCAGCGGTATTATGACATAAAGAAACAGGTTGTATGATGGTAAAAGACTTAGTATGGTTTTCACTGCTTCAGTGATACAGATTATGTTCAATTGAGCTCAAAATTTAGATGGACATCACATGAGAGATTGTGATGCCTCCTATCTATTCTCAAAGCGTATTTGGCTTTTCCCAAGTCACCCCGAGTTGACTTCGACCCGTAGTGTCTGATAAATCAATAAGCACACGTCGATCTTCTGAGTCTTCTTCCCGTTCTCTCTCATACTTTAAAGTATTCGCTCTTGTCTCTTTCTAAATATTTGTAATAAAATAAGCTTCAGAAGGCTTAACAATAATTTTTTTTTTTAATAAAGACAGTAAAACAACCTCAATTTGAAGACAACTGCAAGTCCCGAATCTGGATCACTGCAGA
Source organism: Bidens hawaiensis (assembly GCF_021521415.1). Lineage (NCBI taxonomy): Eukaryota > Viridiplantae > Streptophyta > Magnoliopsida > Asterales > Asteraceae > Bidens > Bidens hawaiensis. The sequence goes on from NW_027503603.1 coordinate 32,152, forward strand.
TACTTAGCACTATCTTTGATGGAATCAGAACACTCACGAGCTCGTGTATGCTGGGTAATCACTTTTCTGCCTATCATTCGGAAATATGTATATGAAGACATGCACAACTCAGAATGATTCTCCACATTAAATCAAGAAGATTTAGTTTGTATCACTTCTACTTTTACGCACCACAGAAAGCTACCATAACATACAATGACTGTTCTAGAGTCTTTTAGGCCTAATAACTTCACCAGTTAAGCACACAAAATCAGTTTATGTATCACTTTCCAAGGTTGGATCAATTTTCTTTTAAACATCGTATTGAAAATTCTTACGAAGTTATAGACTTGAAAAATTATATCATCTCCCAAAAAAAATTTTATATTCTAGCGCCCCGATCAAGTCAAAGCCTTTATGTAATCGGCTATCCTGAAGATCCAATGGATCAGCTGGACCGACCACATACAAATATGTGTCCTTCTAACTAAGTATGAACGACTACTTTTAAGCGAAAGAATAAAAACCCATCATAAACCGCCCCGGTCACTTTCAGTCATCTGGTTAATGGCTATCCTTATAATCTACACGTAGAAGAAAGGACCAAACATATCCTTGGATACGTCCTTCAAACTTGAGAAATCGACATAATTTTAAGCGATAGTGATGGTTTTTTTTTTTTTTTTTTTTTTTTTTTTTTTTTTTTTTTTTTTAAAGAAAAAAGAAAACAAGGTTACTCGGGATTGATCATCCCATTAAGCTCAACAAGATTTTGAAAACGGGATCGGTCAAACGCTTTAGTAAAAAGATCGGAAAAATTATCCAGTGAATCAACCTTTTCCTGCACAATTAATTTCTTCTCAGCACAATCCCGTATAAAATGATGACGAATGTCAATATGTTTAGTTTTACTGTGTTTAACGGGATTGTTAGTTACTGAGATATAAGAAGTGTTATCATTGCAAATAGGAGTTTCAGTGAAATTCAGACCATAACGCGCATTTGTTGTTGTATCCATAAAACCTGGGAGCTGCAGTTTGATGCTGCCATGTACTCTGCTTCGCAGGTGGAAATGGCTACTGAGGTCTGCTTCTTGCACTGCCACGACACCAATCTTCCTCCGAGAAACTGACATCCACCGGTTGTTGACTTCCTGTTCTGATTGCAACCTCCATAGTCAGAATCGGTGTAAGCTACCAAATCCAGTTCTCCCCCTTTCGTGTACCATAATCCCAACTTTGGCTTTCCTTTGAGATAACGCAAGATTCTCTTCACTCCCTTCATGTGTGATTCCTTCGGGTTTGCCTGAAAACGAGCACAAAGACAAACTGCAAACATAATGTCAGGTCGAGATGCAGTTAAATACATTAAAGAACCTATGATTGCCCGATATTGAGTGGGATCCACATCTTCATCACTGTCGGAATCAGCACCCAGTTTGTGGTTGACGCAAATTGGAGTGTCAAATGGGGTACTATCGTCCATCTTGAAGCGTTGAGCACATCATGGACATATTTCGTTTGATGAATAAACAATCCATCTTTCTTCTGATCTACCTGAAATCCCAAAAAGAAAGTTAATTTGCCCATGGCGCTCATCTAAACCTTTTCTTCATGACCGCTTCAAATTCCTGACACATAGTAACTTTTGAGGCAGCAAAGATGATGTCGTCCACATAAACCTGAACGAGTAGAAAGTCTCCCCCTTTTCTCTTGACAAACAATGTGCTATCAATCTTTCCTCTCTCAAACCCATTTTCCAGCAAATAATCTGATAGTGTTGCGTACCAGGCACGGGGTGCCTGATGTAACCCATATAGTGCTTTGCTCAGTTTGTACACATGATCAAGAAAATCTAGGTCAGGGAAGCCCGGAGGTTGTTCAAACATACACCACCTCAACGGCTTTACCATTAAGAAAGGCACTTTTCACATCTAACTAGAACACTTTCATCTCTTTGTGAGCAGCAAATGCCAAAAACAGTCGAATTGCCTCCAATCTTGCCACAGGAGCAAACACTTCGTTGTAATCGATTCCTTCCTGCTGATTAAACCCTTCCACTGCCAATCTTGCCTTGTTGCGTATGATTATCCCCTTCTCATCTCTCTTACACTTAGAAACCCACTTTGTACCGATAGCATTCACTTGTTGTGGTTTTTCAACTAATTGCCATACTTCCATCTTCTCAAACTGTGCCAATTCTTATTTCATAGCTTCAACACCCACGAGCTATCCTTCAGTGCCATTTGATAATTCTTTGGTTCAATCTGACTGATGAAGCAGGTGTACAAGCATTCATTTATAATACCCCGTGTCTTTAATGCTTGCATAAACACACGTGTGTTCATCCAAACGTCTTCTAGTTCGTACACCATCGGAAGGATTACCGATCACATTCTCCAAAGGATGATTCTTGTGAATTTTGGTGGACTGTACCGGACCGACTTCCAGATCATTCTCAAGATTTGGAGAGAGTTCATCAGAATGAGACTGAGTGTGAAATGGATTGTAAAATTCATCTTCATTCGAGACAGCTGGAGTTTCAACCACACTAGACGAGCTCGGTTGATTTTCACTGTATTGCGGCCGTAGCACAACGTCCTCCTCTTCGTCATACAACATCTGTGAGGCCATTTTCTCATCAATGTCTGCAAAATCCAAGTAAGGCACATTAAAAGATTTGAATAACTTATCATAGTCAAAAGCCTCTGTTGGTCCCATTCTTGGCCTTGGTGATTTGTAACTAGTAATGTCCGTGTTAAAGACTCTTCTGTTGGGTGTCCCAACAACATAGCCAACTAAGATACCTTCGTCCGCTTTCTCACCAAATTTAGAGTTAGTCTTTAATATCGAACATGGGGACCCGAAGGGTTCAAGACCCTTCAAATTTGGCTTTCTACCATGCATAAGTTCATAACAGGTTTTATTTAATCTTTTGACAGTTAAAACACGATTAAGGATATAACAGGCTGTAGCAACAGCATCAGCCCAGAACACCACGGGAAGTTTAGCATCTGCCAGCATGGTCCTGGCGCCTTCGATTAGAATTCTGTTCTTCCTCTCAGCTACTCCATTTTGTTGCGGAGTATATGGGGGCGCTGTACTAATGCTCTATCCCTTTCTGCAAGCAAAACATCTCCATCTGATAGTTCTTGAACTCTGTACCATTATCACTTCTGATGTACTTCACCTTCCTCCCAACAATGTTTTCCACCTTGGTAATCAAGTTAATTACCAATTGAACTGTCTCATCTTTTGTCTTCAGAAAATATACCCAGGAGTATCGTGAGTAGTCATCGGTTATCACCAAACAGTATGAAGTTCCTCCTAGACTCTTTATATTCAGGACCAAAAATATCCATGTGAAGTAGGTCTAGAGTGCTGACAATTGAGTTAACCTTCTTGGAGTGATGAGGCTTTTTGTGTTGCTTTCGTTTCTTGCACGACAAGCATTAATCTTCAAAGTTAAAACTCTTCAAGGGAACCCCAAGTACCATCCCATTCTTGACAATGTAATTTATCTTGCGAAGATGTATTATGACCCATTCTTCGATGCCACAACTCTGATTCAGACTCAGTTGCCTTTGACAGAAGACACGACTCTTCTGTTGTCATCTCAGTTGACCTCATATCCATTACATATGTGTTCTTTTCTCTTGGAGCTTTCATCACAATCCATGACTCTGGTATCTTGAAACCAGGATAAAGTACGAGTGCTTCATCTTTAGTAAAATGCACCGTGTATTCTTTGTCACAAATCTGAGATACACTCAACAAGTTATGCTTCAACTCTTCCACAAAATTCACCTTTTCTAACTTTATTCTTCCATTTGTCACAGTTCCAATACCACTAACTCTTCCTCCACTCTCTCCAGCGAAACTAACCCTTCCTCCTTGTGCAAATTTCCAGTCATGTAACAATTTCTTATTACCAGTCATGTGCCGGGAACAGCTACTGTCAACAACCCACATATTGTTTACAGCCCTGTTTGACTGTTCCTGCACAACTAAAGAGATAGATTAAAATCTGGGGACCCAAGACCCTCTGGTCTTGGGTTGAGTAAACCTGTTATCCGGCATCCAGTACCTTTCAGTTTGAGGATAGTTTCTATAAGTTCTGAACGGAAAACTTCTAGAGGAATGACTATGAGGCAATCCAAACCTTTGTGAATTAACTAAATTAAACTTGTTGGTTTGGTAGTTCACTGGGAAAAACGAGACTGATTTCTTTGAAAT
>NW_027503604.1:0-29752 GCF_021521415.1 Bidens hawaiensis
TGGGATTGCAATGGGATTTCTTTTATTAGTATTGTTAGATTAGATAAGGGATACTTACTATAATAAAGGTAGTTTAAGAAATAGTAATAAGTTTAATTTCAAATTTGAGAACTTGTAAATAAAAGAAAACAAATTAGAAAAAAAAAATAAAAGAAAAACAAATTTTCTAGAGAATACATTAATTATAATATTTCAATCTAAATTTATCAAGTTTTTATTACTTTAAAAAACCAATTAAAGTGGTTAAATGATGTTTTGCTTAGTGGCACAAAAATAGACCAAATAGGTACCACTTCACACAACAACATTTTTTGTTTATTAGTATAAGGATATTAGGAGCTATGGACATAAATTTAGAACTACGGTCTACGACCCATTTTAACCAACTCATATTTACCTCCTAAACAAAAATTTATGTATTCACCATTGTTTATTAATTTGATGGATCATTTATAGTGGACAAAAAACTAAGAATATTAAAAATTATAATAAATACATTCAAACTTGTTTGAATTTTTTTATTTGAGATACCCTAGTATTATATGTATGATGCAGCACAAGTGGGAAAAATCTTGATGTTGTTTTACAAAGGGGTCGTGGCAACCTTATTACCAACGACGGCATCTTAGTGGGATGTCCTGGATAAGCCAATAAGCCATCGTTGACAATAGCGACAACCCATTGTGAAACACGACAAGATATTTTTTTTCTTAATTCTTAGTGTTTGCACGATGCATGGATCTGCTATGTCATGATGAATTTGTTGCATCAAAATAATCGAATATGTTCCAAAAGATCAAATCTGTTGCCTTATATTGAAATCCGTTTTTACCAAATATATATATATATATAATTGACAGGCCCGGATTAATTTGTAATTTCAAGAAATCATGACTATTTTGATAAATTATGAATCAGAATAATATATTTGTGATTATCTCTAAAGAAATTTTCAAACTTGTTACAAATGTTTTTTTAAAAGACAATTTTTTTTCTAACAACTCAAACTTAACCTTTGTGTTTTTAAAAGACTTTATCTTTGTCACCGGACCAGCACTAGTCCCACAACTAAATTATGTTTGTAATACGAATTTTCTTATCTTAAACTTATTGAAAAATGAATGTCTATATGTAGGTCTACAATCTTTTTACCAAATTATACTAGCAGTACTTCTACAACATATTTATATAAACTTATGGGAAGGTTATCCCGTCCTTCGCATATACGTACTTTATAGTTCATAATCCAGCCATAACAACATTTAGAAAATTAAATTAGCAATTCCATGGTAAGTTGGCGAAATGAACTTTTAAAACTCGTGCAATATTCCTATTGAACTGTCCTTATTCCAAGATTTTGCACCAAAACTTTCAAGTTGTGGGTCCCATTTGGGTGCACTATTGATTGTAGCTCGATTATCATGATTTAGATCCGGGGATTTTACTGGAACCAACCTACCTATCTTATGGGATATATGTACTGTTTGTATACATTTAACTTTCTCTAAACCCTACTAATAGCATTGCTATTGGTGGAATCTCTATTAGGTTTGATCGATTGATTGTAACTCGAGAATAGAGGTAAAATAAAGACTCCACCCAAGAAACAAGAGTCGGTTTGCGAGTAACATCATCTAAATTCGACAATTGAGCATACAATTCATTTAGGCTGTACACTACGTCATCGCCACGTAGGAAACGGGGCTTCGATGCCCTTCTCCATAACGCCCCGCCGTGGTTTAAAAGCCTCTTTTACCCGCCTCATTAACACACACACACATATATATATACGCATGTGTGTGTGAGAAAGTGAGGCCGTCTCCCCTTGAGCGCCTGTGTTTAAAGCCTCTTTCCTCCCCCCACCCCCCCCCCCCCCCCCCCCCCGCGGCGGTGTTAACCAAGCCCCCTTTACCGCCCCATAACGACCCGTCTTAGTACCATGTTTTGACCATCTTCTGGCAGTTTCACACTTTCACAACCAACTCTGCCAACAGTTTCATCAACGTTGGCATTATCTATTTATCTGAACTCATTTGACCACAAAAGTCAAATCTAAAGTCATCTTGTTTTCTTGACAACAAAAGTCTAAAAAACACTAAAAAAGTGTAATTTCTGGTCTGGTGGCTTACATAAAGTGATCAACATCTGCACATGGTTGGAAAGTTACATCAAATGAACAAATGAAAAACAAAGACTACTCCTTTTGCTCTCCACCATCATTATCATCTTCATAAATCGGGCTAGCAAGTAACGCCTTCAAAGTACTCAAGTCCTCATGATCAGTGGTCGAGACCAGCTCCAACATCACGGGAAAGCTAACGTCGCTCAAAGTCTTAAACGCGTTGGCCAAATCACCCTCAGCATCAGCTTTATAATACTCATGATCTTCAATCCGCTTCCCAGCCTGTTGAAGTTTTATGCCGTCCCTCATACCATCTTGACGACCAACAAAATCCGCCGATGCTGCCAACTCAGCAATAGCATTCCTGAATTCCACGCTTCCACAAATTACCTCAAATGATCGAGGAATCCCTTTGGTTATCAGCCAGCGTCTCTCTTCCTTCAAGCGGGCCAGATCCGCCTCACGCTGCTTCAACTGCTCTTCTTTCTCCTCCAATGCCTTTCGGGACACATTAAGTTTGTTGGTCAAATTCTGTTCTTTAACCTTATAATGGTCTACAAGCTTCTCCATATTATTAACATACGCCACATGCTCATTTCGCTCTGCCACCATCATATCGACCCAAGCAGAACGTCCAACTCCCTTTACAGCAGCGAGAGGTAAAAGATTATCAGGCTTCACAATATCTGCTTTCACGACCTCCCGATCACCTAAAACGATTAGATAGTGTACAAAGCACATATAAATATATAAGAAAGAAAATAAACTGGACAAAGCGCTCACCCGCCAATGCTGCTAGCTTGATTTTTCTCTTCTCCTTGAAGTCTTGCATCATGTCCGACACTTTCCTCTTTTTATGTTCAGACGACTTTGAACGAAAAGCCAGCTCCCTTTTGCTTGTATCAGGAGAGCCTGCAGAAGAGTCCTTAGTAGCACCCACCTTTCGTTCACCTGGTTTTTTAGCGCCAATAAGCACACCTCCCGCAACCATAGGCCCTTCAACATCTCCCTTACCCACATCCTTCTCTTCATGTTCTATTCCGCGCACTGACTTCCCAGCCGCACCAGTGCCAATGCCACTCGCGACTTGTCTAGTTTGCTTTGACAAAGAGGAACAAGATTTCTCAGATTCATCAAGTTCAGAAATAAAATGCACAAAAACAGACCCGCGCCCAGCTGAGCCATCACCCGCCTTCGACTTTGTGAAAGCAAAAAAACTTCTTAGGGCTGTAAGCGAACCGGACATCCGTTTATGCTCGTCCGTTTAATAAACGAATCGGACACGGACAAAATTTTTTTGTTCGGTAAGCTTAACGGACGAACACGGACAAAGGCCGCGCTTGTTTAATAGTGTTGTGTGTTGAAAGTTTGTGGATTTTGAACACCAAAACATTATTTTGATGTAATTATTTGTTTGGTTACTATGCTAAGTTTTAAGTAATTTTGGATATCATGTGGTGTAATGTTCATTTGTGTTTATGTTAAGTATTTTGATATGCTTATGTTTGTTTGTCCATTAACGTTCATCAGTGTCCATTAGTGTTTGTTGTCATTAGTGTCCGTTAGCATCCGTTTACAATACTAACAAACGGACACAGACAAACTCAATTCCTTAATGAACAGACACGAACACGAATTTTTGTTTGTAGGGTGTTCGTGAACCGTCCGTTTGTCTGACAAAAGCTTAACAGACGAACACGGACACGGTCTTGTCTGGTTTGGTTCGGTCCGCTTACAACCCTAGTTGATTTGGACAAAAATAAATTGTATATGGGTTCATTTGGGTCATCTAAAAATCAATTAAGGGATCCATCTGGGTTTCCTTAAATTAGTCAACGGGTGAACCTACTTTTGTACTTTTTCTAAAACGACTCATTTCAACCCGACTCCATTTTGACCGTTTTCACCTGAACCAAATTGATGTTTTTCAAAACGAACCGTTATGACCCGGACTCAATTTTCTTAGAACCCATATTGGCTCGAACATGTTTTGACTTGTGATCCGAACCACCCAGTTTGCTAGGCTTCTGTTCATCTGCTGATCATATCTATGAAAGTAAGAGTTCTTTACCTGCCCTTGTTGTAATTTATAGACTGCCATCTTAATCATACGATCTCCTACAAGACTTCGCACGTGCCCAAAAAATTCTTCGTTATTAATATTATTGCTCTGAGAATAACATACACATTTAGCATAATTATAGGTTCATAAAACATATAACACAACAAACAACATTAAAAATAAATAAATTACCATACCCTTAATCGAGCATATAGGCCCTGAAGTTGCATAGCTCTATCTTTATCAAGTTGTGGTTCTATAACCGCTAACAACAGTGCAAAAGGAACCTGCTTTCCAGCTCGCTTATTCGTTGCTTGCTGATTACTCATTGATGGTCAATAGTTACAACTGCATTGATCATAGTCAATGAATTTCAAATTAATCTTCATATAAACTTACTTACTTTTATACTTGTGCATTTGCCCTATAATTATTTAACTTAAAATAATTATAGGACAAATGCACAAGTATAAAGAAGTGCAAACAAATACCCTGGATCAAACTTATATACATTAGTTTAAATATAACCACAGCCATTCTCATTCATAATAAAAGTCAGGATGCACAAAATATTATAGTTGCCTACAATTTAAACATCCAAGATAAAAATAACTAAGGTATTTCACAATTCTCAACTGACAGATATTTAGCTGGTCTGCTTGCTGCAGTGTCGGGTCTTCGTGGGATTTGTTACGTTGACTTACATCATGCGAGGTGTCATTTGGTGGATGTTGAGTTTCTAAACCGATCGCGCACCGGTTTAGAAACTTTTCAATAATCATAACATATGTATGTCGCTGAAGGCAGGTGCAAATAAAACCAGATGGTCAATAGTAACAACTACGGGACGGGGTTGTTTGGCAATCTTGTGCTGAACCATTAAGAGGCCTGACTAACTAAGAGGTAATCCCTAAACCACAGTTCAACATGACTCTGAAACTTAGAGTGTAAACGAACCGAACGAACACGAAAAAGGCCTTGTTCATGTTCGTTTGTTAAGGAAATAATGTGTTCACGAACACATACCGAAGGAGACTTTATGTCCATGTTCGTTCGTTAAGGGAATGAAAGTGTTCACGAACACAAATGAAATTAGCGGAACCTAGAGATTGAGGTCGATGTATGCATCAACATGAATGATGAGAAAGGAAATGCAAACAATGCAAAAACGATGTGAGAATATGATTTCTTATTTTATGTTAGAGGCAATAAATTAAAGAATATAAAATGTTTAGATAAAATAAATAAATGTACAAAACTTTCATGAACAACGAACACATTACCGAACGTTCACGAACATAGTTGAACGAACGGGGGCTCTGTTCATGTTCGTTTGTTTAACTAATCAATTGAAAATTTTCATTTATTAAACGAACGAACATAAAACTTCCCGCCCAATGGTTCACGAATTGTTCACTGACGTTTGGTTCACTTAAAAGGTGTTTTTTAAGTGAACCAAACACGCTCTACCTCTGTAGGTAGGAACCATAAAAACCAGATGTAACATGAACTATACAAGTCATATTAAACAAACTTGAAGGCGAAAATAAGCCCTATTTTAGACACTCAAATGAACTTGCATCAGTAAAACATTGTAGACGAAAGCTAAATATCTATCAGTTGAGAATTGTGAAATACCTATAGATCTCCCGTTAGTTTGTACCGTTAAAATCGGTCATTTACATCATGAAACCCAACCCGGTAAGAAAACCCCCTCCCTTTAACGGTGTTGACCACATGGGTGATTTTTGCTTTTTCTTTGAATGTGAATTAACCAAAATACCGTTGATATTAAGAATTACACCGCCCCGTTACCAAGTTATAGTGTTGGGTTGTGCATTAGTTAATAATAATAATTTATTACCCGTGACTTGATGCTCCTTTTGTAAAACTTGTTTAGACCAAGCGTAGTGGGCGCCGCCACCCACTACCATGTCATCAGCATGGGGCACCGTTGAGGGAGAGCGACAAAGAAGGAGAGAACCTTGGAGGTTGACGGTGGAAATGGTTAGTGAAAATCCCTCCATTACACATGGGCTAGTCAATTAATGTCTCATTTTATCTATATGGCAGTGACTTGATAAATGTTTGAAATGTATAATCATCTCATTTAAATGGTCAGTAAAATCATAAGCAATTAGATAATATCACTTACTCATGAGACTCGTTACATGCCTACTTATAACAATCTAGACAATGCATGGCTATTACTTATCTCAAACAGGTCAAACAGAAAAGTTGGCTTAAGAAGATAAGACATCAAACAGGTAAAAATGAGTATTTTTAACGTATACAACTACAACCTATAACATTATATACACTTCAATACGTAACAAATTTCAAAATACAACATAAGATATAACTTACTCCACAATACCAAAAACCCATCAAATATCTTACATTCGTGCGAAAATCCTATTCAAACCGAGCAATCTACCCTTACTCCAAGATTTTGCACCCGAACTTTCAACCTGCGGGTCCCGTTTGGTTGCACTATTGATAGCAGCCTGAGACAAGAAGTAAGATAAAGACTGCACCCAAGAAACAAGAGCCGGCTTGCGTGTGACATCATCTGAATCCGACACTTGAGCATACAAGTCATTTAACACCATGTTTTGACCATCTTCCGGTAGTTGCACAACCAACTGCGCCAACAGCTTCATTAAACTTGGCAATACCTAAACACAGTTGACAACAAAAGTCAAATCTAAAACCCGTGTTGACCACAAAAGTCAAATTTTGAAAATACAGGCTTAAACTTAAATCTTAATTACCTGTATATCGACCAATGAGAGAAGTCTTAGTAATAAATCTAGAAGCTTCTTACAAGGCTCCAGCTCATCATTCAACTCTTTCCATTCACTGCATAAACTGCTAGCTTTCTCCACAAGAGAGTGAACACAGTAAAAAGTTGACGGACTGCCAGCTGGCAGATACCGAACCAATGCAGCAACACCAGAAGCCATACCTTCAAACGGGGTGACACCTGGAAATCCCTGTAATTTAAAAATAATAATAATAATAATAATAATAATAATAAGTGGTTATCAATAGTTTTAGCTGTAATTAACGGATAGATACCTCTAATGATCTTTGCATGTAATAATAAACAAGTTGCTCCTTAAGTAAAACCCGTTCACTATCAACCTCTTTCCCGGAAGAAATGAAAGCCACAAATGTTGAATGTGAGGCTCGGGTCACTTTCCCATTTGGGTGTCCCATGTATCTGGTATCGCATGTGTTAAGTAAATGGATCTATGAGTAACCATCACTTTTTATTAGACATGTAAATGAACCGAACGGGGCTTGTTCATGTTTGTTCGTTTAACTTCAACCGAACACGAACATTCAAAATGAACGGATGTTCTTGTTCATTTTCGTTTATGTTAGTTCATTAATATTCTAAACGAACGATTCACAAACATAAAAACAAAAAGTGACCATATTTGAATGAACATAAACAACACGAGTAAAAACTGAGGGCGAATATTGAAACTAAAGTCTAAATACCATTATCGTTATTTCAAAATAAGCAAACATCTAGATAAAAATCAAATTGATTTCAAATTAATATTAGTTATAGACAAATATGAATGAATGTTTAAACGAACATAAACGAATGAACACATAAAAAACATAAATGAACGAACATAAATAAAACGGCCATAAACGAATGCTCATGAACGTAAATGAAGGGATTACACATTTGTTCATGTTCGTCCATTTAAGTAAATGCACAAAAAGTTGTGTTAGTGTGTGTGTCTGTTTTTTAAATGAACGAACTTCCTGGTGAACAGTTAACGAACCGTTCAATGAACGTTCAGTTCATTTACAGACCTACTTTTTATCAAGTATGAACTAAAGAAATACATTTGTTTTTAAGAAACTAGTATATGTGTAAAAAAAATTATATATCATGGATACAAGAAAAGAATGGGAGCCACAGTCTTTCTGAACACTGAAGTCGGTATGCCATCGGCACAAGTTGGAATCACACGCATATAAAATAAGATTCTAGAAGTCTGCATTTCATCTTTAGACCATGTAAACTCCATTTTGTTTGAAGAAACTATAATCCAAAAAATATATATATATTACATGAGTAATTAAGAAATGAATAGTAATATAATTATATAATACTTACCATGAACTTTGGTCAAATCAGCATATGAAGGTATGGATTCAACAAAAGAAACACAAGCCATATGATCCTCTTGAACACTACCAGCAACAGCCCTAATTGTATCCATATATTCATTCAATCTCATACGTCGAAAATACTCCAAACACGAAAACGATATTAATATCTTAACCGATATATCCAACTGGACTTCTCTAGATACATCAGGTACCAACTTCTGTTTAGTAACAGCCAAAGCAAAGAACACAACCATAAGAAAGGCAGGCTCGGTTATTTTCTCCAAATCTTGAATCAGCTCTTCATGTTTCCCTTGAAGCATCAACGCCACCTGGCGATGTGACATGTACACATCTTGACAAAAGTCCCATATAAGATTTTCCACTTTCGATTTACAGCTTTCACTCGCTTGAGCATATTGTTTGCAAAACACACCAGTAATCACTCCCGCTTCCTTAAAAACAACACTTTGCAAATGTTCTTTAACTTCACGAATCCCAAGGTTACTAAAACTGATATTAACCTCAAGAATCTTTGAATAAAACCGTCTTAAAGGAAAGATTTCAGTTAATAATGCTGAAGAAATACATAAAAGAAAAGAATCCCTACACGCCACGTCACCACTTCTAGCTAAAGCTAATGATATGCATTGAAGCAAAACATTATCTTTAACTTCATTCACATTTCTCGAAACTAAATCACGAGCAATAATATCAATTCGTTTCTCAGCAGAACTTCTTAAATCCATTAAACCAGTAGATATTGACCGATTGGAGGCCCGCAGGGCCCCAGCAGCACCCATAACAACAGAAAACGGGGCGTATCGTGGATTAGAAGCTTCTAGAATCTCTCGCGAGAAAATGGCAATCTTCTCGAATGACTGTGATTGGATACAGTTATAAAGAACCCATTCAACAAGATGCAGTATCATCAAGCCGTGTAGCACATTACTCGTGGGCCCGCCTTCTTTACTCCAAATTCCAAATAACGAGTCAAGAATCCGAACAAAGTGAATACTCCCACACGAAGATAAAGCATAACCGATACCAGCAAGTACGCTCGGGACAAGATCATCAAACAAAGAAACCAACTTATAATCTTGTTCAATCAGTTTACAAAACAAATCCAAACAACGCGTTCTCGTATCTTCAGACACCGCGGGCACAAACGTAAACGCACCAAGAAGAAGAATCCCTTCAGTGAAGAACAACGCGCTCTTATTCGAACCCGACTGCGACGAAAACAGTCGAAACAAAACATTTACCGAAGAATTTACAAGCGCAACAGAATGTTTCGACGCCTTCCTAATCCATATATACAACAGTCTGAGAAAAAGCGGATACGATTCGGAAGGCAAAGACAGGTCCGAAGCCGACAAAACAGAATTTATAACTTTAACTTGCGGTTCCGCGACATAAAGCGAGGTCCCGGAGCTAATTAAAGTTTGTAAAGACTGGTAATGCTGTTGAGTGAATGATTTTTGGTTGAGTGATTCCCTAAGATCAGCCCATGCCTGGACTATGGCCCGAGCCGATTGCGGTGCAGATTGTGCAGCATTATTATTATTATTATTATTATTATTATTATTATTATTATTATTATTATTATTACCAGTGCTGCTGTTTGTTTTAATCCATTCTTCAAGGAAGAATGGTTGACTTTGTTTGGCCATTTGACCTACAAATTATAATAATAACTGATTCAATCAAATATGCAAGCAATAATATCATATTAATTATATAAATGTATGAATTAGGGTTTCCAAACAATTAAGGCTCAGAATTATAAGCAGAATGAATAAATTGTGATTTTAACTGGAAATTAAATGAAATTGGAAGAAATTAAACGTACGAGAAGTTGAAAGTTGTATTGATAGTAGGCGAGTACTAATTATGAAGCTAATTGGTTGCTCCGGTGACCGGAATCCATGGCCGTCGTTGTTGGTTCACTCATCCGTCAGGTAAATGGTAGTTGGGGAAAACGAGCCCTAAATTCTCGTGGTGGGCAAATCAACACCCGAAAATTTAATCGAAACAGAACCGGTTCGGAATGGAATAAAACCGTAGGTTTGAGACATGTTTGTGATTTTTTTAATCAAAACCGGTTTTAAACTGGTTAACTGAATCAAAAGTGAGCAAAAAATAACTTCGTTTTGGATGGAGGTGGCTAAAAGTGAGCAAACCATGAGAACAAAAATGATAGTTTACTTTGTTAATTAAAAGGGTACTCTTGTTATTTTATACTAGTTTAACATATTAGAACTAACGGAGTTAGTGATTTGAAATGAAATAGCAATAAAATGAAACCACAAGGACAGAAATGATTGAAAATAATTTTTTGGACAGAAATGGCGGGTTACTCTATTAATCAAAAGGGTATTTTTGTTATTTCGTACTAACTTAATAGACTAGAACTAACGGAGTTAGTGATTAGGAATGAAATGGCAAGAAAATAAAATCACGAGGACGGAAATGATTGAAAATAATTTTTTGGACAAAGTTGGCCAAAGGAGCAAACCACAGTGACGAAAATGTCAGTTCTCTCTTTTTTGGAGCCTATTTTAACGTTGTGTTCTCGAGCTACTTGACTAATATAAAAGAAAAGAATGAGAAAATTTTCTTTTCCTAGATTTTTCTATTATTTTTCATTTATCTAACTCAAGAACATAATTTTTTTCTATTTTATTTTTTTTCTTTCTTTAAAAAAACCTTTAAAACACAATATTTTTTTCTTTCCTTCCATTTCATTTGTTTTCCATTCATTTAAGGAACAAAATGCAAGGATGGTTTATTGGTGTAGTTGGATAACCCAAAATAACAAATATTTTAATAGTAAACGAAGTTGTTCTATGCAAGACGATTGGAGACATAAAAACACCTGGTTTCTTATGAGTCAAGAATAGATTCAAAGAGGTTGTGATAGATTGAGGTGGTTGGTCAAATGCTAATGTTTGATGCTTGTTAGTGAATGATTCAAAGAGGCCCTATTTTTTTATTCATTTCAGACTCTCAAAATGATTGGCCAGTCCAGCAGCCCTGCTTCTTATTGCATGACCAATCAAATTTAAAAATCTAATTACATATACTTTCTTATGCCATAAAAAAGCATACTTTCTTATATTTTAAAAAATATGAATTTGCAAGGCCCTCAATATTTCTTCTCAAGTTCCACTTGCACTAAAGTTCACATGATACAAGAAAATTATCATTTTGACCAACCAAAAGTCAAAACAATAAACAAACCTAAGCTGTCTTAGAACAAAACGGTGGTACAAAAAGCAAATCATTTTAAGGTGGCTCTCTTCTCTCACGAGACACCTTTCAAAAAGCCACCCTTTACAACCAACACAAAAACACACCACAAGATTAACCACTTCTCGTGACACCCCAAAAGCATGAATCCAACTCATGTATACATGTGAAATCACACAAATTATGAGCCTTGTGTTTGTCAAATGTACATACTATAAAAGTATAAAACATCCTAAAACATATCAAAACAAAACATATATTAAAACTGTTTTGTTGTTGTTTAAACTTTAAAGCACCAAGAAATGGTTAAGGAAAGAAATGCTCAAAACCAAACATTAAACCATTTTGTTGATATCCATGAAACGGTGCCCGAAGAAGAGGAAGAAGACGACGACGTGGAGGAGATGAAACAACAAGCTAATCATCATCATCATCATCATAATCATAACAATAGTAATAATCATAATAATAATAATAAAGTGGCTGGTCAAAAACCACCCGAGAAACGACTAAACCAGCCACAAATGATGAAGTTTCGCGAAGGCAAAAGAAACACCCCACACACTAGTTTCAGCAGGCAAGTTTCGCTAGAAACGGGCGTGTCAAAGCTTAACAAAGCGAATGATAATGAGATGAAATCGCTTCCGAGGAGTGGAAGGAGTTTTAGTGGCTTTGGAACGTCTCATGGGGCCGAGGCGAATTACAAGAAAGGTGATTTTAATCTGTTTAGAACGAAGTCAACGCTTGGGAAACAATACTCGTTCATGTTGCCGTTGAGAAAGGAAAGCGGGTTTGATCAGTTTCAGAAGAATATTAATGGTGAGGAGGGTGTTGGGCTTCTTGATGAAACTGTTAATAAAAGTGTGCCTGCTGGTAGATACTTTGCTGCTCTTACTGGACCTGAACTTGATCAAGTCAAGGTACTTTTTAAGTTTTGTTAAATATAGAATATTATTAGATTATTAGTATTAGACTATTATGAAGGCCTCAAGATCGATTAAAACATGATAATGCGTAAATAACAACAAGAACGAAATTGTATTATTGATTTTGTATTGAAACGGATGATTACGATGGTGGTGGCCGGAGGTATTTATAGCCTCCGGCAGTTAATCTAGCAAGGGTTGCGACGGTTAACCAAATAAAACCTTCGTATCGTTTCTAATATTCCTAATTACAATTTTTACACAAACTATCATCTACTTACATTTTGCACCCTGGCTACACTAACAGAACTTTCTAACAGAGTTTATCTATTCTATAATACACTAACGAAATATTTAACGAGATGGATGATTAAACAACATATTAGTGTATTACATAATTTGAGTTTATTTGTCTTTAAACCTTGGTTTTAAAAAGCGTGTGACGCCCCCAACGCGTTTGATCCCAAAAGCTGATGCTGTGGGAAGCGCACACATTTGCGAGGGGTTCGTTATTAAAAAACACCCGAAAAAGTATTTAGAGAAAAAATTTTAATTTGTTAACTTTTAAATACTAAAATATAAGATATTCGAACAAAACTGATCGGTTTTCATTAAACTCAAAACGATTACAATAAAGTGGCAGGCAGACGGGCAACAAGCTGTGCCGCACTCTTGATGCAAGCAATTTAAAATCAACTCTAGCCCACGGCCCGAGTTAGATTTCTATATGTTAACACTAATAATAAGTTAACAAGTTTCACTAACTTAAGTCATTAATTTCAGTCATAATCTGTCAAAACTAATCTCTAATAAACTTTGGTTTTGCAGGATACTGAAGACATACTTCTACCAAAAGACAAAAAATGGCCCTTTCTGCTTCGGTTTCCGATCGGTTGTTTCGGGATGTGCTTAGGATTGAGCAGCCAAGCAATCCTATGGCACAATCTTGCAATCAGCCCAGCCACAAAGTTTCTACACATTCCACCACACATCAACCTTGTTCTTTGGATCTTAGCGCTAACCGTGCTCGTGTGTGTCACCATTACATACCTTCTCAAATGCATATTCTACTTCGAAGCAATCCGAAGAGAATTCTTCCACCCGGTGCGAATCAACTTCTTTTTCGCACCATGGGTGGTATGCATGTTTTTAACCATAGGGGCTCCACCTATGCTAGCACAAAAGCCGCTTCACCCCGCGTTATGGTGTGCTTTCATGATCCCGTATTTCCTCCTCGAGCTCAAAATCTATGGCCAGTGGCTATCTGGAGGCAAGCGACGTCTCTGCAAAGTGGCTAACCCGTCTTCTCATTTATCCGTTGTGGGAAACTTCGTTGGCGCGGTTTTGGCTGCAAGAGTTGGGTGGAAAGAGCCGGGAAAGTTTCTTTGGGCGGTCGGGTTCGCACATTATCTTGTGCTGTTTGTGACTTTGTATCAAAGGCTGCCGACGAGTGTGGCGTTACCTAAAGAGTTACATCCGGTTTATTCAATGTTTATCGCAGCTCCATCGGCTGCTAGTATCGCTTGGGAGGCTATATACGGTGAATTTGACGGCTCCGCAAGGACTTGCTACTTCATCGCGTTATTCCTCTATCTTTTGCTCATCGTACGCATCAATTTCTTCTTAGGATTCAAGTAATACCAATTCCTTGACGAATAGCTATTAACTTATTAAGTTATCAAGACGCATTAACTAATGAATTGCACTACGCAGGTTTTCAGTCGCATGGTGGTCTTACACGTTCCCAATGACTACGATATCGATCACATCGATCAAGTATGCGGAATACAACCCTGGCGTTCCAAGCAAGGGCATCGCGTTGACGTTATCGTTTCTTTCATCGTCCATGGTGTTTGTGTTGTTTGTGTCTACGTTACTACACGCGTTTGTGTGGCAGACGTTGTTTCCTAATGATCTTGCTATTGCAATCACTACTACAAAGCACATGAGAGGGAAGAAGCCTATGAATCTGAAGCGTTGGGCAAAGCAGTCGCTGGTTTCGATCAGGAAGAATGGTTCGGGTGATAAGCAGGAACCGGAGAATGAGCAAGGGTGAAGAGGATATTAAAGGATATTAAATTATGCAATTCATATAGGATATTGAATCAATCTATGGCTTGTGATTTTAGTATGAATGTATTGAAACTGAACAAAGCTGATATGATCATTGATCAAATGCGAATAGGCGAATATAATTCTATTGTAACCTCATGTGGATCTGCAACAAGTTTCGCCGATCACCAATCCGAAATGAGCTAAATGCAGGAAGTACAAAAATAACTAAAGCATTTAACAGTATGCAGAAAGTTAACAAAATTTGGTGATAAACAGATGATGCTATGATTTATTTGAGGCTCCGTTTGACTTGAGTGCTCTAACGAGCTTTTCCTGGAGTTGCAATAAGCGAAACGATCATCACAATGCTACGGCTCACGAGCTTTTACCATGATCGCAATAAGCAAAATGATCACAGCAACATCAAGATGGATTTAAACCGAAGTTGTTTCCGAACATCAGTGTTGTAAAAATCCCGACTAGGCGCCAATTAATAATCGATCAGCGCCTAATCGGGATTTTTACAGCGATTATTCGCTAGTCCCCACCACACTGATTCATTTTGGGCTAGTCGGTCAATGATCAAATCCGACCAAAATCAGGATTAATCAAACTTAGTTGGCTTTTTCTGATGAGGTTCTGGCCAAAATCGGTGGTTTCCGGTGAGATTCCGACCAAAATCAGCAGTTTCCAGCGAGATTCCAGCCAATTTCCGGCCAAAATGCGTTTGTGTATATATAAAAATGAAAATTACATATAAAAATGTATGTATATATTAAACTGAAAATTATACGTTAAAGTCCGATCTGATTAATCCCGATTAATCCCTAGTCCCCACCCCACCGCCCGACTAGTGATTTTTGCAACACTGCCTAACATTGCTCACAAATTCATACTTGTACCCAATTAACAAATAAATCAGTTTAAATTTTATACTTACATGGACAATTCTTTCTACAGACTAAAGCCAAACACAGTGGCTGGACATTTACGATTTATTGCGAACAAATTCACTAGAAAGAAGAGATTTGTTTTGTTAGCTGCTGCATATCCTATGTCCGGTTCGGAACCATGTTATTCGCAAATATACTATGTGAGTTCATGGCGGAACATGTTTTGTTACTGCAATAATGGCTGCTGTTCTTCCTCTTTCTGCAACTTACTCAGCCGTCTTTTTGCATAAACTGCCACTCCAATGTTTGTCATCACCGTTAAAAGAAACCCAACCACCGTGCATACAATCTGTTGCGCTGAAATCATTCGTTTTTCATTTGATGCATCCGCCAGTGTTTTTATCATTATACCCCTGAAATCACCACCATATCCAAAATACATTTAAGCATAGTTTAATAAACAGTTCGTGTTTTGGTTGACATGTTAATCCGTATAATTAAACAAAACATATTCTAGCAACATATATATATATATACATATATATTATAAGTTGAGCCCGCCAACCCGTTAAATAAAATAAAAATACACACATTATAAGTTCAACTAGTCAACCCGTTTAAGTTACATTGGTTGTGTAAATTTAAACAAATTTTAAATGTGTTGGTCACTGCAGTGGCGAAGCTTGGACGAGTTCGTCGGGGGGGGGGGGGGGGGGGACTCAGAATGTATTAAAAAATTCATAAACGCGCGTGGCCAGGCTCAAATGTTAAGTAAAAAACGGGTAACTTTACACTAAGTAAAAAAATTTAGGGCGAAAACATGTAAATTTACACCACTGCGAAAAAAACAGGGGGGGGGGGTCGCTAACCTTAGCCCCTGTTGGTCAGAACAATTTATTTGACACGAATAAATGTATTGAGTCGTATTCAGGTTAGAAAGAAAAGAAATCTTACGTGTATATAGCAACGAATATTTCAGGAACCATTCCAACCAAAGTCCCAAACAAGTACGGACCGAACCTAACACCAGTTGCCACAGCACAGTAATTGTACACCACATACGGAAACGGTGAGATCCTCAACAGTATCACAGCTTTAAACTGATTAAACCAGTTCCCTTCACCCGCTAACCTCAAAATCGAAGCTTTCTTCGGAAACCTTTCCAACCATTCCTACAAAACATAAAAAAACCGACAAAAATATTTTTAAAAACCCATAATCATAAAACAAATGTAATCATATGAAAACAGTACAACAGTTAAAACACTCACTTCGATTTTGTGGTAAAACAGTGATCCGATGAAGTAAGGAAGAGACGTGCCAATGATTACACCACCGATGATTAGCAGAAACCCGAAACCATAACCGAATGTCATTCCAGCCACCCACATTGACGGTGTGGACGGTAAAAAGATCGTTGGGAGTAATGCAACCGAAGATACTATTAGGATGGCTAGAATTGGCTTCTTGAATGTCTTCGTCTCCCAGTTTAAAATCGGTATCACTTCCTGAAAACCATTGATATAAGTTTTCATGTTCATAATTCTACGCATCTATACTATATTACAATACATTTGAGGATGACGAGATTGTCAATGTAAAGGCGCAAAATTGTCTTTTACGAATTTGACTAACTTAAATATCTTTTTACACGCATATGTTAATTATGCGATTAAATTAAACACAATAAAGTAAATGATTTAGACTAAAACTTCAGTTATGTAGTTATTACAATTAGTAACAAAATTCCTTTAGAAATCTAATTATGTAAACAGTCAATTTTCTGTTTTAACTAAATGCTCAAAATCGTTTTTATATTTTAAACTTTTATTAAGCCTTCAAATCTATATGATACCTACCAATGTCTATGTCTATGCAAGTTCGTCGGGGGGTCCGCACTCAAAATGTATTAAAAAATTCATAAACGCAAGGCCAGGCTCAAATTTTAAGTTGAAAATGGGTACATTTACACTACGTATAAAAAATTTTCGGACGAAAACAGGTAAATTTACACCACTAGGCATAAAAAAAAAGAGAGGAGCCCGGGCCATCCCGGGCCTAACTAAACTTCGCCCTGCTAGTGTGTTGCGTTTCCCCATGCATTACATTGGCACTGCTCTCAAGTCCCAATGGATAAACGAACACGAACTAAACGACTAACTCTCGTTTATATTAATCAAAAAATATAACTTAAAAAACTGATTACAATCTCTCAACCCTAACTCGTGTATCTTATAAATTTTAGCATCTAACCATAACTCGGTTTACATAGACTAACCTAACTTGCTAGCCAAGACATTACCTGCTATAATTACAAAACAATTAGCTAGGAACCGTCTTGCCAATATTGGTCCCAACTTGTTACATGGAGTCCGAAATTACGTCCAACACGCTAAAGTGTGTGCCAATAATAAAGAAACCATTACATTACACAATAAATGAAATATTAATTTTGTACCTTATTCATGAGAAAAGGGCCGATCCATATAACAAAGCAGCCACCCAAAACCACCACGAAAATAATAATAAAAACTAGCTTTGCCCACCGCCAAAGTGACCACCAAACACAACCACCATCACCACCATTACTACCATTGCCTCTGTCACTGTCACGTTCTATTAATATCTCATATTCGTTTCCATGAATCATCGTAACAAAATTTTAATCAATCAAATATTCAAATTGAATATTTAAAATCTTGAATGTATCCGTCAAATTCTGGGCGATGAAACTTAAAACGAAATTTGAGGAAGCAGACGAAAATTTAAATACATGATGGTTAGTTAAATAAGATCGGAAGGTACGATGAGGAACTGGGAAACATGCCGGACGATGAATACAAGCGGTGATGTATGTTTGTATACGAGGAATGGAAATGGAAACTGAGACTGGCAGGCAGCCGAGATTAAGAGTAATTGAATGGAAATCAGTTTTGTTACTTTTAACATAGGCCCATCATGATCATATTCATTGTACGAGTTATGAATTAAATATATATTTATCAAAATTGTATAAACTAGGTTGTTACTCGGCGCGTTGCGCCGGGCTGTTCTGTTGGCCGGGCGTCGTTTCCGTAAGTTGCCGCGATTTGGTTGGTATCAGCTACGTTTTTTACGTTAGCAAAACTAAAGCCCAAAAATAACTCCTCAAAATAACGTATTTAAAACAAAGTAAAAAACGAAACAGCACACCACCTTACTTTTTTGTTGTTTGATCTTGTATGAAATCTATTTAGAAAAAACAAAAGAAAACCATAAAAAAAATATATATAAAAAACCAGCTTGGATAAGGCTCGAACCCGAAACATCTGGGTTACAACATTATAGCAACACCACCACAATAGCTTCATTTTTTGTCACTTTAACTACTTCTAAATAAATAAATACTTAAAACAGATTTTGAAATATTAAAAAGAAATAAACTTAGTGGCTGCCACGTAACATCCACTAATTGGACCATCATACTTTCTACTGCAGCTATAGGTTTACATTTATATATAGTATAATTATTAAATATTTGTTATATTGGAAATATTCAAATTTGTAAAAGTCAAAATTTTCATCTTTTATTAATTGACAGGTATAATAATCTTATTTTAGAAAATAGCTGTCACTGTTTTACATTTTATACTAATTGTTTTCGTTAAACTTTCGTTAGAAAAAGTTAACGCCATTAAGTTTCTTTGAATTTGAATTGATGTTTTAGGGCTTTTGATCGGAATAAGGATACGAATAGATTAATGTAAAACTTACCTCGAAACGGTGCTCTATGCGGCTTGATTTTTGTTATTTGGAAGTTTAAACACATGAATTGGAGCACCGTTTCGTCGTTTGGAGCATTTTTTCGAGATAAGTTTCACATCAATCGTCTTGTATCCTCATTTCAATCAAAAACCCTAAAATATCAGTTTGAAATTTGAAAAAAAACTTAACAACGTTAATTTTTTTTAACTGGTGTCCAATGAAAAACAGTTAGTCTGAAAGTTGGTGGCAGCTTCTAAGGTGGGAATATTATCGACCAACTGCAAAAAAATAGGATTTTTAAAATCCAATTTACCTTTGCAAAATTATACAATATATGAGGTGATAGTTAAGGTTTAGAATCTTTGAAGTCAGGCTTGAAATCCAATTTAATGGTGTTTTCCCCATGGGCCATAGTGATGACTTTTCTTCTTAATGATGTTCTTAGATGAGTCAAGCCTAAAACGTTAAAAACCAGTATGAACGATTGGCATACTACGTCGGTCTTAAAATGTTTGTAAAATCGTAAAAGTTATTGTTTTATTGCCGTTAATTCACCAGCAGAATTTAACGTGGAAGCAACTCTGTGACTCATGGACGGTGAAATCGCATCGGTTAGTGACACGTATGAGTTATAGTCGTCAAGCATGCACCCCTTTTGAGTTATGTGACACTGACACATTTCAAGACCAAAGTTGGCGAGTAAAGTTATTTAATGTTCTTCAAAGCTAACTTGCACTAAAATAAATGATATATTTAATGCTAGAAAGTAAATAGTCGTACGTTTTTTTTTTTTGAACGGCGACTTTCTCAGTTAAGCGGTATCGCGACCGCAATGTGGCCCCACCACTACTCAGGCCAAACTATGTTGACATTATCGGGGCCCATGTTGGCATCTAAGTGGCTTGGCGTTCCCGGTAAAACCCAGTTGGCTCACTCCGCCCGAAAGCACGACAGGTTTTTATGCCCTGGGAAAATCCGGTCGGCATCAAGGATCAAACCCAGGACACCCGGGTCTCCCATCACTTGCGTGGCCAACTGGGCTATTCCGGGTAAAGTTATTTTATAAAAAAAGGATAAAAATAAGAAAGATGAGAAAAATTTGTAGTAAAAAAAAAATAAAAAATAAAATCCTCTAAAAAATAATGAAAAACTAATAAAAAAATAATAACTCAAATTTTAATTAAAAAAAAAAAACGTTTCCACCGTCTTTCTCGTTCTAAAAAAACAAAAAAAAAGACACAATGTTGAGTGAAAAACATCATTGTGTGTTTTTGTTTATCATTATGTTTTGTGTTTATTTTCGTCACTGATTGTGTCTTTTTTTTTCTTGACATTGCGTCTTTTTTTATTGATATTATGTTATATTACTCAACATTGTGTCATATTTTGTTCGTCATTGTGTTATGTTTTACGATCTATTGTGTCTTTTTTGGTTTATCTTGTGTTGTTTGTTCATTTTCAACATTATATGTATTGTATCTTTTTTTTTTTTGCAACGGGAATGGCGGGGGAAACATTTTAGTTTTTTAATTTTTTTCGTTTTTATTTTTATATTTTGAGTTATGATTTTTGTGTTGTTTTTTTAAGTTTTTTGTATGGCCACAAATACTTCTCAGAGCATTCTCATCCAACCCCTTATATTATGTGAGGGGTGTTTTTATAATTTAGAGAGTGATTCAGGTTGTTGTGAGTGAAGAGTTTTTATATTTTAGAAAAAGTAGTGATTTTTCTGTATATTTGTAAAGTTACTGTTCATCCCCTATAATTTTTTAATATATTTTGAAAGTGGTTGTGAGTGAAAGAAAGAGAAAATGTAATGATAAAATGTATAAAAAGTATTATTTAATTGAAATAGAGATAAAATAAAGTGAATTTTATTGTATTTTTTGTTTGAAAATAGTGGATGGGATGAGAATGCTCTCACACTTCTTAATTTTTTTCTCTCTTTAAAGTTTTAACTTTTACCCTTCTATTCCAACACTCTTAAAATCATGTAGCTTTGGTATTTCTTAAGATATTTAAGCATGTCAAACGGGTTACCAAATTAAATAGATAGCTAGTTTTAATCAAGTTTTAAGAGAATTGACAAATTATTGTGAATTTGGATAGACGGGTTGTAAGTGTCTTATAATAAAATTATGAACGTAAATGGGTTGAACTATAAAATTATACATATTTACTTTTTTTTTCTTTTGATTTAAATTGTTTCATGTCGAATGCTTAATTTAAAGCATCATCCAAAACTGACACATTTATTAAACGAGCTAGAATATAAAAATAAAAAATCTTTTCATTCTTATGACGAACATTTCAGACATGTTATAATCGTTATGTCTGATTCCAAGTATGATATAAAAGTTTGCTCATCTTTTATTTTGGGCGAAACTAAAGTTTGCACATTGTTAATTAGAGGTGATGCTAATGTATTGACTACATTAGGATCTTTGTGATCATATGCTCAATGCAAAGCAGCTAGCCGATGAGAGCATCGAGTTTTGTCTTGTATGATGTTATAATTAACCTAATTAGTTTTTGTTAATCAACTGGTTTCGATTTTTATGCTTTTGTAGTATAAATCATAATGTAGTCAATTGCAAATCATTTTGTTCATAAGAGAGAGACTAGATTATAAGAAAAGTTTTATTTCAAATATCACCATAACACATTTTAAACCTATCGGTTGTGGATAACAAAATGAACACTATTAAATGGTACAAGAGCTTGGATATTACAATTCTTCTTAAATAATCAAATAATCAAACGATAACTACACCTGAACTTAAACCACCAAGAAACAGAATAGTAACAAGAAAATAGTAATGAGAAAATAATGTTGATACTATTGTCATATTGATGCCAACAACGACAAACACAAGGTAATATATAATAAGGTGGTGGACAAGACCGGTTTTGTTATACCATTATGAAACTATGATGTAGCTTGCCACAATTTTGGGACATGTTAGGTTCAATCATGATAGTCTATTTGTTTGATTCATATGGATTCTAATACACATATTGTGAGTATACTTTTTATTTTGGGTAATAAAGATTTAAATAAAGTGATATTTTTAATTTTCAGTAATAGTATACCATTATGCCAAATATTATATTTCTAATGGTTTAGTCACATTCACAAACAAACTTCAAAGAGGTCTGGTTCCAAGTCTAATTGTCTCGTTTAAATCTCTTACATGTTAACAAATATAACTTACAAATTGAAGTCACGTGATTTTTTATCTTCAACAAATTATTTTTACTTAAGGTGACATCTAAATCGTTGTGAAAGACTAATTGTTATCACTTATATACATGTGGTAATCAGTGTTGAAGTAAACGCTAGTCGCTAATCGGCTGGTGGGGTGGGGACTAACAATTAATCAGGATTAACCAAGATTAATCGAGATTATTCGACGCTTAGTCAGGATTTTTACAACCATGTGGTAGTTAGTAGAGGTGTACAAAACGGGTTTGGTCAACGGCTGGTCAAAACCGGTTTGACTCAAACCGATTCGGCTTATAAACCGGTTTAGAAGCAAGATAGGCCGGCATGATCACGTCGGTTCGATCCATTTTATAAACTGGTTAGCCAGTTTTAAACCCGAATTCCTCAAACCGGTTCAGTTTTAAAACCGGTGTGGTAGATTTTAAGGGGAACCGGTCCTGAAACTGACGGTTTGGGTCGGTTTGGGAACCGGTTTTAAAGCCAAACCGGTTCAGTTTGCTTAAAACGGGTCTCAAACCGGTTTTTTTTAACACCTCAGGTAGTTAGTCCATTATTTTTTTCTCAAGTCCAAGTGTTGTGCCAAAATGAAACTGTGGGCCACAAAACAATCCATTATTATGAAAGGCTATTTAGTATAGTCGTTAGCGGTTAGCCTGATGCCCTGATTTCAATGGGCCAGAAAGCCCATTAGAAGTGTTGTCGTCGTCAAGTAAGAAAATTGGACTTTGTTTATGATTAGGGCTTTTGACCAGTGTTTTGAATCATTAGAAATATTGAAAAACTCATCCATGTTTCATATATTCTACAATCATGATCATGAAAATGCCAAATATTCTTGGTTTTTTTGCATGATCACTATTGTAGTTTCTGGGCTTAAAAGTCGCTATTGAAATCATTTACTGGTTCAGTTCATCCCCTCAAATGATGATATTAAATATAATCGTGCGATGACGTTCTCACAATTCTCTACTTAAAAACTGGTTACGGTTAATACTTTATAATTTATATAACTTCGGATAACATATATATAACCAGTTTAATTTGTATTTGATACGCTATATGTAAACTTTATCTAGCTTGGATTAATAATTAATCAAGTTGGCAAGTTAAATAATTATTATGGATTATCCTATGTGAAAATTTGTCAACTTTTGGTGTAAAAGTCCAAGCATCCGGAGGTTCATCTTTCTTTTTGCTTAAAATAGAAATAATTTTGACTTTTGATGGTCCAAAGTTCAAATGACATTATGCTTCTTGACTTCCATTTTTATTAGCTCATAGATGGCTAAATGGATTAATGTAGAATATGTGTGTAACATCCGGCCTCTCATAACACCAATATTGTGCCTATCCAATAACTCATAAATTTGTTTTTGGTTGTCTCGATGGAGACTTCCAATAAGGTCACTCATCCTGCTAGTGCTCCCACCTCAACATGCTTAACTGTGAAGTTTTTATGTGCTCCACAGCCAAATAAGTCGGAAACACGTTCATGATTTAAGAGGCATGGTGTGACATTTGTCAATTTTGGGTTATTTTATATTTGTATTCTTAATGTAAACCCGACCCGTTTTGTATCCCGAACCTTTCGATATTATCAAAATGATGAATTTTATGTTATATATTTGTTTTATAGTTGTCGGATCTCAAAAAAAAATAACACCCTTTTCGGTTCTTAAAATGCCTCGAAAACGCTCAAAACGAACTCCAGTGACTAAAACTACCAAAATGAAGACTTGAAAGACCCATTTGTAGTTTGTGCTTTCTTGGGTCTATAACCAACCCATTTTCATGAAACACCCTTTATGAAAGACCCATTCAACTTACCCTATATATACACACCCATCTTCTTCATTTGTGCTTGTTCATTTCCTCATTTATCTCTCAAATTCTTGAATTTTAAGATTGTTCTTCATAGTTTGACTCTCAAGGTCAAAGTAAGCTAATCTTTCATTTTAACTAACTTCTCGATACTTAAAGCTTGATGTTACAACATATATATAATATACACTCCTTGTTTACCTTCGGTCTTTCATTTCTCCGGTCTCGGCCGGTTGAAATGTTGGGCTAGTAAGGCATGCACCAACAAGTCCTTGTTTATATATTTAACAAATCTAAACATATAACTTGTTACACTTGCTTAACTTCTGCATATTTTAGTTTATTGTTCATATTTGTCAAGTTCTGTGGTATTGGGTATGTGGTGACTAGCCTCGGTTTCATCCCGAGTTGAGAACCAAACCAAAAACCGAACTTTCGTTTAAAAGCTTTATTGTTAACTTTTTGAATGTAAAACTTGAGTATTATTATTTATAAGTTATTTTACAAGTTCCATGGTAATTGGGTATGTGGTAACCATCCTCGGTCTTATTTCGAGTCAAGGACCGAACCAAAAACCGAACTAAACCGAGTTCACTCGCTTAAGACACACAAGTGTGTTTTTAGCCACCAAAACTCATATTTTTCTTCAAGATTATATTTTAAATCAATTTTAGTTAATTTCTAAACATACTTGGCATGTCGGTAACCAACTTGATCTTATAACAAGTTCGGACCGATAAAGTTGTATACTTGCTTAACGAACGTTAAGGTTCTTCACAATAGAACTACATACTTGGTTAAGCCTATTTTGATTTTATTGAGTTATCTCAAAACATTTATTATTTTGGGAAGTTAACTTTGAGCTGGGTCAATTATCAAGTCTCGAACCGACAAACCCGAACACTCGTTTAAACCTCGTTTTGGTATTCTTATAACCAAGGGTTTTGCAATATTTCATTTTAACCCACATTATTACTTAACATAGGTTGAGTAAAAAAAGAAAAAAAACTAATGAATAGAATACCGAGACCCGGTTTTGAGTAAACTTATTTTACAAAACTCGTTTCTTTAATTTCTCAAATATTTACATTTTTAATCCTAAACTTTATTTATTTACTTTATTTGTCATGTATTTTATTTTAAACCCTTCCAAGACCTACCTACTAACACAAGACCCGTTTAATATAGGTCTTGCTCGTTAAACCGATCTCTCCGATTATTCACGACACTATCTTTCAAGTTACTTGTTAATGTGAGTACTTTTTCATCCCCCGTTTTCCATCTTTCGTTTTGAGGGTAGCATTGCATACTTATTCAAATTCAAATGATTTATACTTGAGTCTTAAACCACAACACTTATTGAATATGTTTACTTAAATAAATGCTTGATTTTGTGTTATATGCTTTACATGATTATTTGCAAAGGCGGGTAGCCTCTTGAATGCTAAGGTGGGTAGCCTCATGAAAGTATGATCATACGTTAGTTCCGAGTATATATGGTATCCCCATATAGAAAGGTGTTGTCAATGTATTCTTATTGACGATTTCATTATTGTCGTCAATGTATTCTTATTGACGGCTTTATTATCTAAATTGTTGCTATTATTTATTGTTT
Organism: Bidens hawaiensis; assembly: GCF_021521415.1. Lineage (NCBI taxonomy): Eukaryota > Viridiplantae > Streptophyta > Magnoliopsida > Asterales > Asteraceae > Bidens > Bidens hawaiensis. Next base: position 25,854 of record NW_027503604.1, read on the forward strand.
TCATATACTAGTTGTGGAGTTCATACTATATACTTATTGTCCAAAACTATGAAAATTGCTTACCAACCTTTGTGTTGACAAACTCTATTTTATGTAATGTTACAGGTTTGATGTTAGCTTGATTGGATTACTTGAAGAAACTTATCATCTTGGCTTTAGGATATTAGAAAATGAAAGAACAAGTTATTTGTTTATCTATCTATTTGGCATTTTGTATGAACAATTGTTGTGTTATTTATGATTATATGGATTTAAATGAGTTATTGTCGTTGTGCAATGAGCAATCATGTCGCGCCTCGACGTTCTCCGCCTTCATTGGTCGGGGTGTGACACATGGCGTTCCTTAGGAAACAAGAATCTCTCCTGTCTACGACCGATATGAGATTTACCTATGTTGATACAACTGATCATGTTAATCTTCTCTATATCGTTACACTGGGTAAGGGGTAAACAAGTTAACTTTTATGATAACTAAAAGTATACCAAGAGCAATGCTCTATCTTTATGAAAAATTATTTTGGACATGTCTTGTTAATTATTAAAATACTTAACTCGTACGTGTTGTCAGTTTAACTTAACTTAAATGAGTTTGGCAAATTAGTTATGATTTATTATGTAGATAAAATTGTTGTAACTAATAACTACCTCGACATTTATCACGTAGTTATGATTTAATTATGTTTCATTTGTACTACCATTAAATAATTAATCAACAATAGACAATACATGATGGAATAGATGTAATAGATGATTTAATTATGCGAAGCTTACGATTGAAGATGTAATAGATCGTTTTTTCAAAAGATGAAAAACTGTATGCAACAACTAGCTATAAAATGTATATTTTAAATGACATTGTATATCTATTTAGTATATTTACAATGACGGTCTACTTTATTTTGACAGCCTTTTATTATGTGATCTGACCGAAAAATACTAGGAAAAATATCTAGCTCCAACACTGTTACTGTTATATACCACTCGCGTCTATCTCTCTCACTACTTCTAATTATCTTTTATGCACTATATACAAGTGAATTATATTATACTAGTTTCGAAAAGAACACGCCTCATATCTCTTACAACTACAGGCCCGAAAACGAAATCGTTATTCACTATTCATTACTATGTAAGAAGTGATAAAGCATAGTGATCACGGATGATAATAAGGTTGCTACAAATTATAACAGTCTAGTAAACATATAACAAGGCTAATTAATTTAAGGTCTTCTGCTTCCTTGAATTCTTCACGATTTCGCATAATAAAAACAAGTTTTCTTGATGAAGTTGTGATGCTTTTTTTCTTAGCTTCTCATTCTCTTTCAAGATGTTTATGTTCTCCATGTACAACTTCAAGTTCTTCACTTCCATCTCTCTTTTAATTCTCTCTTCATTCTCCCTAAAGAAAAAAAATGATTCCCGAGTCAAATTATTTGATCAATATTCTTGTTCTTTATACACGAATATTTCAACTAATAGTAAATAAGTTTCCCTAGTGTTTCGTCTGATTATATGCATACCTGTTGAGCCAATGAATCCGAATGTGTATTTGTTTCCGACCGCTTTTCGATCTAGGTTTTCGGGTGTCGGGAAGAGGAGGAGGTGATGAGATGCGTTTGGAGTTATACGTGCACATTTTGAGGTGATTGTTGTGTTTGTTCCTTTTTTAGGAAGAGGGTACAAAACACTTTGTAAATTGGGATGAACTAAATTGAATGGTAAGTTGTGGGTTGCTACTTGCAACCTCCTAGCTTTATATATATAGGTCAACTGCTTTTTGTTATTATTATTATTATTATTATTATTATTATTATTATTATTATTCATTTTTATTATTGTTTATTTGTGGTGTAGCTAATGTTATTAAAGTGACATGGTTAATATTATTTAATATTAAAAGTAGTAATTTGAGTTGTTTATTTACACTTATTCAAATGGATTATCTATATCCAGATTTAAAAATATATATCGGATACTATTTTCGAAACATCACTCCACACACTTAAACTAAAAACTTCAAAACAAAAATAAAATAAAAGTATATTTTGAGCTTTCTAATATTCAAAATATCAATCAATTGGATATTTAGTTTAAGATACTTGAAAATTATGATAATTCTTTTCTTTCTTTCCGTCATCGACTTTTTTAAGGCAGGACTTCGATCAGTATCTGACCGATTCAATCAATTTTGCTTTTGGATAACAAGTAGGCGAGCTTCACTGCACATGCACTTTCTTTCTTTTTTTTTTATTTTTATTTTTGGGAGAGAAGGAGGGGGGGGGGGGGGTTTCCGATCAATTTTATTCGAAAGAATTTCATGGTTCAAATCTAGATCCCAAATTTTGGATTTGTTGTTTATTAATTTATTTGACCCCTCTAATAATAATAATAATAATAATAATCTATATGGAGTGTTAAATACTTAAATGTGACGTTTTTGCATGTTTATAATTAAGAACCAAGTTAAAGAGGTTGAGTAGAAAATTTTAAACAAGTTAGAAATTCATCTTAAATGTTTGTCACTTTTATAAAACCTTTGATCCCTTTATTATTGATATTATTATCAAATAATTCTTCTTTATATATATATATATATCCCTTATCATACATAAAATTAATCATACTTAGCATTATACACATACACATAGATATAAGGTTATGTTAAAATCTGAGCAAATTATTTAACCATGTGTACAGTGGGCCATATATAGAAGGGGGTGTGTTTAATTTCAAGACTAGTAATCATGACATAAGGGAGGCCATCTGTAGACAAAATGAAAAAGCCTAAGAATAAGGATAACTTTTGCGCACGTATATCAAACTATATAAATATATATAAGTTAATTTATAAGAAATTCAAAATAAATAAGTTAATTAATTAATTAAGTAATAAAAAGTGCAAAAAAAAATTAGCGTATCACTTGTAAGTTGTAAGACAAACATGCTCTTTTAAGTAGAGACGTCAAATCTAATTTAAAGAAACCATATTAAATCTACTTGATAATTAATATAATAATTTGTTGGATAAATATCTCTTGTTTTTAATTGTTTGTATAATTTATTTGTATCATTCTCATATTTACATCCCTGTGACTAACACATGCATAATTCTGTCTATTTGTCTCACAAGTCGGATATAGTTTCCCTCAAACATGAGGCCACCTATGGTTATGCTTATTCAATAATTTCAGGCACTTATTAATATCTTGATGTGGGGTTCTTCAAATTGTATGTTTTTTTGTCATCAATTATTATTGAAGTTAATACTCTTTAAAACAAGCAACTAAGCAAGCTATGATTAGAGACTTAGAGTTGTGTACAATAGTATATATGCTGTTTTAAAATTGCAGATTAATAATTGATTTAATTACATAGGTTCATGATTCATGACTTTAATCATAAAATTTATATGTATGGATTTGTAAATAACAATAAAATTTATATGTATGGATTTGTAAATAACAAATATTATTTTTAAGTAACATTTACATAGCATGCTATTGTAAATTTTTTTCAATTAATATTATTTTTACATTTTTATTTGGCTTTTACTTTTTAATAATTTATTTGGTTTTTAGATGTGGGTGTCACCAAGGTATTTTTTTTTTAATTTTTATTTGGTTTTTATTTTGAAAATTTTATGTGGTTTTCTTTTTTAATTGATTTATCGTGGGTTTAGTTTTGACACCATCATAAATTTAACCGATAGCGACCGAATTCGAATCAAATCACAGCCGCATCAAGCGGGTTTTACCAATGCCACGTATTTAAGATATTATTTTTTAATGTTTTTTTAAGTGTGTTAATTTTTGGTATTTAAGCGTTAACAAATTTGTTTTTCGGGTTTTGTTCTGGTGCCGTCACGAATCTAACCGATACCAACCGAATTCACGCCAACT
>NW_027503605.1:0-33129 GCF_021521415.1 Bidens hawaiensis
TATATTAGAATATTAGAGAAGTATATAAACTTAATTTTTGAAGGTTCGAATCGTGAAAACTAGAAAAAATAAGTGTTCGAAAGTCAATAGATGACACCGTAAAGACCCGACACCAAGTTTTTCAGAAAATTAGTTTCTAGGATTGTATTATCTGGAATCCAATATCGGATAAAACCTGACAAAAATTATTAGAAACGGCTTCATTTGATTCGTTAAAGTTCGTTAGAAGTTAAAACGGAAACTTAAGACTAGTGTTTAAAACCCACACTTTTCTCCTCCCTTCCTCCTTGGCAGACCACATCACCCCACCACCTCACCCCTCACCTCCCTTCTCATCCAATCTCAATCCAACAACAAAGCCCCACAATGATTACCCTAATCATTAGCCTCATGTGTTGTAATCACCAACACCACTCATCTTTCAGTCTACCTTACACATCACCATTCTACACTCCCTTTTTCTCTCTATATCTACGACACACACATACACACACACACAAACACATTCACATCACAATTCAAATTCAAATCAACAAACACGCACACACACATTCAAGTAAGATTAAGAACAAGATGGCGATTAGCATCTAGGAAGAAGGATTAAGAGGAAGGAACACCACACACATTCATCTCATTCATATCTTCATCTTAGGATCTTCAAAACTCAAGTAAGTTATAATCATGGGTTAATGTCTATGGTTGAATAGGTTAGATTATTGAGTTGAGATTAATCTTAAAGATTGAAAATTATGGATATTTGTGTGTGTGTGTATGGGAGCCGTGTGTATGTATGAGTGTGTAAAGGGAAGTATTGAACCCACTCATACATGCATACATTCATATTAAAGATCATATTGGATTATTAAGATTGATTGAAAGTATTGTTAGAATATTGGATATTTAGGTAAAATCATGGATAAATTTAATGTTTGAGATTGATATTAGGGTGAATTTGGGTAGTTAATAATCAATAGGATTAATGATATGAACATGAATATATTGGATTGCTAGTGTTGAAATTGAAATTGGCAATAACTTGTTCTTAATTTTGCAATTTAGGGACTTTTGGATTTCTTTGATTAATTAATGTTATTGAATATTGATGTAACATCCTAAATTCTCGTATTTAATAAAAGAAAGTTGTGTTTAGTTATCGAGCCTGAATAATTAATTAGTATTAATAAAGAGCATGGACTTGAATTAATTAAGGTGGATTAAGTGGTAATGGGCTTTAGATCCATGGGCTTCAAGAGGTATAAATACCCTCTTAAACCAACCTAAAACCCTAAACCCTCATTTATATCCATCAAATCTCTACACACTCAAAAACACACACACACTTCCTTACTGCTATTTACGGCCGAGAGAGAGGAAGAGGGTGAAACGACCAACGAACATCGAATAGCAATAGATCTCTCATATACGAGCTAGATACAAGATAACCAAGCAAAACGCGACCAACCGAACGAATAAAAGGTATGTTTTGATCCTAAAGTTTACGTTTTTATAAACGTTTAGCCTTGAAACTTAGAACGAGAATAGATCGGGGGTAAACGAAATGTAAAGTTGTAAAATTGATGCTAAAACGAAACTAATGAACTTACACCTGTGCGAATCGATTAAATGGAAAGATATAGTCTTGAACGCTTAAAGGTCCCAACTTTATGCGTTTTCGGGCCAAACCTTATCCAAAAACGACCATAGGATTGATCGCGAGTTGGTTAAATATCGCATCCAAGAATTTCACGTTAAAACAGATATGATTGTGGGGGATTAAGATTGAACAGAGGCGGCAGCTGGGCAACTTCGCCTGCAGGTAACCTCGCCTGCAGCTAAGTTCGCCAAGCTAAGTTCGCCTGATGAGAACTTCGCCATATGCTAAGTTCGCTTGATGACAACTTCGCCTGCAAGCTAAGTTCGCCATTGTATGAACTTCGCCTAGTACATAAGTTCGCTGAGTAAGTTCGCCAAGCCATAACTTCGCCTGGTGATAAGTTCGTTCAATGCTAACTTCGCCTGAGTTAAGTTCGCTGAATGCTTAACTTCGCTGAATGATAAGTTTGCTTAAAAGATAAGTTCGCTTAACACTAAGTTCGCTTAATGATAAGTTCGCTGGAGTTAGCAAATTAGAAAATAAATTAAAAACCTAATGAAAAATGTGTTAAAACAGTTAATGGAAATAAAATTTTTCCAAGCTGACCTGGCAGCTCGACCCCAGCCAGGGGCTCTGCCCCTTGGACCCTGTTAGGGGCTGCCGCCCCTAGACCCCGCTGCCAGGGGCGCTGCCCCTGGACCCCCGTTCGTTGTGGGTAATATAAAGATAGAAATACAGCATGAGTAGTAGTAGTAGTTAATTGATACATGTAAATATTATATAGTTAGCCGTGCAGAGCTCAATAAGGGAATAACGATTAACGGAGAGCGTAACAGGATTCAGGTGAGTTTCTAGCCCCATTTATGTGTTATGTTTTCGGGGCTGTGTGCATACTCAATATGTTTGTTAATACGCTTATCCTAAGAGATAAGTGTATGCCTTATGTGAATAATGTGAAATGTATAAATGATTGCTTGATGGTACGTGAACGGTCTTCGGATATTGCACGTACTGTCAGGTTGTAACGCTATGTATAAGGTAAGTATGATATGTATGCTTATGTGTATGAACGTGATAAAGTTAATAAAAGAAGGAAATGCTGGTTGTATGGTTATAAAAGGGTACCGAGCCCTAGTAATACTCGAGGTATGATGTATGGTTGTATGGTAACGAAGAGGGAATCGAACCCTACTAATATTCGAGAACTAGGGAACCGAACCCTACTAATATTCTAGGAAAGAGGGTACCGAGCCCTAATAATACTCGAGGAAAAAGGGTACCGAGCCCTAATAATACTCGAGGAAGGAGGGTACCGAGCCATAATAATACTCGAGGAAGGAGGGTACCGAGCCCTAATAATACTCGAGGAATGTAGGGCGTAATGCTCTTTATAACGTCAGATATGAAAGTAAGTTAGTACAAAAGAAAGTATGGAAGTATGAAAGTATGATTGAAAGAATATAAGTTTATATGTATTGTATAATGTATGATTAACTAGAACTCACTCAGCGTAGCTGACTTTTAGTATGCACGCAGGTGAGTAGGATGAGGCAGCTCGCTTGATGGGACACGTGGCGTTGAATAAGATACTGGCATCGAAAGGCTCATGGCGTGTTATGTTTTAATTACGTAGTTTTCGAAAGACAAGTTGGTTGTTTAAGACAAGTTTTGAATTGTTATGAAATGTTTTATTAAAGTTTTTATATTCCGCGAATGTTTCTAATTAACTCTAATATTAGAACTGCGTTTATGAGTAAATCCAACCTGAAAGTAGGGTTACCGGTAACGGGGCCTTACAATTGAATATTGAATAGGGTATATGCTAGTATATTCATAAAACTACTAGATAATACTTGAAGATTGTTAAAATTGTTAAATTGCCAATTAGGGAAACTTTGTTGAATAAAAAGTTGAATCCTTGATTTTGATATGAATACTTGGCATAAATGTGTTTGATATATAATGAATTGCATACTTGAACTAAGATAGGATGCATTGTTAAAGTATAGATTGGTTAAGCATATTGATCAAATTGTCACCTAGTTATTAGAAATAAAAAGTTTGTTACTTGAACAATGGAAGAATCAAAATCTAAATAGAATACTATGTTGCATGAAACCTTGTCAAAATAGTTGAATGAGATAAACCAGATTCATACTTGATCATGATTGAAAGGTTGAATTAGATAGAATTATGAAAGATTAAAAGTTAATATAATAGGAAACTTTGTTGATTGAACACTTTGGAAATTCATAAAGTTGATTAGTTACTAATGAAATCCTTGAACTAGCACATAGATGATGAGATGATTTGATGATGATTTGAATCTGGACTTTTAAGTGTTATAATGATACTTGTTCATATATGAATTGCTAAGTTTGATTATTGTCATTATTAGTAAACTTAAGTTATGAATTAGAAGATAAAATTGATTTAAATGTGTTATATGAAATCATGTGATCAAATTTGGAAATAAGGGTGAATTATATGTTATAATGTGTATACTTAGTTCAGAGGATAATTGGTTTGGACTTACTAGGTTTATTTTACTTTTCGGTAACTTTAATGGTCGAAAAATCGGCTTTTAAACGCAAACCGACACAACGGTTAGGGAATGTTTTAGAACGGACCCTAAAGGTGTAAAATACTCATATATAACATAATTTAATATATGAGAAGAGGACAAGATAACAAAACTTGGTCATAAACGATTCGTGTCGCGAAAATGTTAAAAGTTGATATTTTAAGAAAATATTAACAAAAATGGAAAAGAACATATTTTTGTAAAGTAACTCCTAAAACTTAACCAATATATATGTAACAAGTGTTTTTTAAAACTTAAAAGTTAAATTCTATACAAAAAGTCGGATGGTTAGTTTTTAAACGCAAAACCGACAGAACCGACAAGACCCATTAAAAATAATAAAATACTATTTTCTTAAAACTTTCTAGCAACTGAAACTTTAATATTTTATTATATTTATATATTTTATTTATTAATTAATTAATTTAGTTATTAAGACAATAGTTAACGAAACCCGAACTATACGTACTCGTTAACTTGATAGGAATTTACTTGCTTATGTGCTTGTGTGGACATTAGACTAGGATTAACAAATAAAAGACTTTTTACAAACTAAAACTAAAACCAAGTTTTAATAACAAAACGTGTACTAATATAGGACACACAATTTTTGGACGAAAAACTTCGACTGTGAGTTTCTCTATTGACCCCTCGTTTTCGAAATATTTTTATTGTGTTTTAGGGAAAAAACGTATTCTTTATCGAATTTTATTGAAGTTTTTATAAAGAATTTTATGTTACAAACCGTGTAAAAATTGGGATGAGTCAACAATTGGTTAAATAACTGTTAACCGAATTAATAAGGGCACAGAAATATTGGTAGATCCATCGGGGTAACGCCTCCCATTTCCAATCGCGCTAGGTTAAAAGTGGGTATATTTTGAGTATGGTATGTATCGATTTATCAATTTTGATAGTCATACACTTGTTGTATTCCTTGCTCGTCTACAACAGTACGATTTGTTTAAAAGATAAAATGTTTTGTTTTTATGGTAAACTTGATTATTGTGAAGTTTAAAGATATACTTACCATGTTAAAAGAACTGTAGGAAAAAATACCACATTTGCTTATGGTAACAGCTTATGATAAAGAATGGTCGTTGAACCATTGTATGGTGAGATTTATAAGTATTCGTTTACTATGTTTCTCGATATACTGATAAAGTATTGTTTACTATGATTTTTATGATGACTTATATTGAATTTTCGATTGCCATACTTTCATAATATACATACATACATACATACATATATATATATATATATATATATATATATATATCTACCTATTCTAATAAAGTAAAATAAATGTGACATGTGTCGGTTTGTGGTTAATTCTCACAAATTTTTCCCTCCAAAACTAATATATGACATAAATCAATAATTATTCACTTTCATTTTACACTCAATTTATATTATATATAATTAACTTATTAACTTTTCTTTAAGCTCTATTTATATTATATCTATACACTTTTATACAAACAATATTTATATATTATATTAATGTATGTTGCTACAATATATTTCACAACATACTTGGTGAAATCCAAAAATCTACAACAAACCATGTTTATTAAATATTGAAAAAAAATATAATTTTAAATGTTATAATTAACATATTATACTATGTATATTGTTGAAGATTGAAAAAAAAAACACTAGTATGCTTTCAATTTAGAAAGTAATTTTTTTAATCATTAAATTATAAATATATGCTTAAAAGTTGATCCATTTTTTAAAAATAAATCCATTAGTCTATTTTTTTTGTACATTGTCATATAAATTTATAAATTATAAATATATGACTTAAATCTATCTATTTTATTTTTTAGTTAATTTAGTAAACTATACATATATGTGTTAAATTGTAACTATAGTATATACCAATCACTTTTAAATATAATAAAGTTTATCATATTTAGTTTCTTGGATTTTTTTTTATCAAGGATCGCTTCGACTTTTTTTGTTGAAACATAAATTTGATTGTTACGGGTTAAATGCTGATAAATAGATCGTTTGGTACAAATTAATAACATTTGGCTCAAATTTGTTACGTGTTAAAAGGGGTAATTTGAATATTTTTAAAATTTTGAGGATGCAAATAGATTTATCTTCAAACTTGTTACGAATTCAAAGTTTGGATTTGAAAATGTAAAACAAATGAAAGTTAGAATTTTAAATGTGACTGAGTTTCGAGTTTATTAATGACATTTTTAAAAATAGCCAAAAGATTCGGGATTTACACATTGAGTATTTTTTATATGACTATTAAAATTTAAGAAAAAATGACAACCACTTAGGACATGTCACCTCCAGTCCTATCAATACTTTTAGCTTTTATCAAATTAGAAACATTTGTGTCAGGATTAACTTTTTCTTGAATAGTGATCAGAATGTTGTATGTGAAGCATGTCGTACAAAATTAAGCTCAAGTGAAGCAAAACATTCATAAATTTGAAAGGGTAACCTGTTATTTTTAGATACACGCTAACTATATATATATACACATTAACCATTAACCAAATTTATATAAAACTAGTATTTCGACCCCGCGTTGCGGGGGTTGTGAAACCATAGACGCTATCGAGACCCAAAAGATTCGGGATTTTACACATTGAGTATTTTTTCATATGACTATTAAAATTTAAGAAAAAATAACAACCACTTAGGACATGTCACCTCCAGTCCTATTAATACTTTTAGCTTTTATCAAATTAGAAACATTAGTGTCAGGATTGACTTTTTCTTGAATAGTGATCAGAATGTTGTATGTGAAGCATATCGTACAAAATTATGCTCAAGTGAAGCAAAACATTCATAAATTTGAAGGGGTAACCTGTTATTTTTAGATACACACTAACTACATATATAAACACATTAACCATTAACCAAATTTATATAAAACTAGTATATCGACCCCCGCAACCATAGACGCTATCGAGACCTAAAAGTCGATCGAATCTTCTCAATTTTGATCATCACCGCTTTCTCGATTAGGAACATCATAGCACTGAAAAATGAAAGTAATTCGATGTTCAACGGTGAAAAAGAAAGGCGAAGATCTCCGTTACGGTTGCAACACATGTTACCATTCCAAATAACGGAGCTTCATAGCGAAAAAAAATGTACAAACAATAGAAGACCAATAATAACCACTAAAGTACAACCAAGCTTCCATATAATACAAAGAAATAAAGCTCATAAGAATGAAGCAGCAACGAACCGACATCAAATGTGCTTAGATCGGTTTCAAACCACATAAACATCCAAAAACCGCCACAAAAATGAATACAGTCTCATCATTTCAACTCGTATTCAAAGCATCGCATCAAAGATATAAAAACAATCAATCTATCTGAAGAGGTTCAGACCTCCGACAATCATCATAACCTCAAAACCCATTGTTGCAAATCCGCGATATTTGTATCATCATAGCACAAAGAAAAATGAGTCGACAACTTTGAAGGCTAGATGAAGCCAACTTCGTCAACATAGCATTTATAACAACGAATCCGATCACAATCATGAACATCATTGAAACCATAAACACCGAAAACCGCCACTACAATGAGAATAATCCAATCTGGGTGTTTCTTTCTAGCCATCTTTCTTGACATTTGAGACATAACTTGGGTTTGGTCCATGGTGGTTACTACTGCTTGTAGCAAAAAAAACACTTAAATCTTGATAAGGTACTCATTGACAATTTGCTTGTTTAACATAACTCAAAACATCTTATTGTTTAACAAAAGGCCATATAAAACTACAAACACTAACCATCTTATTATTTTGATTCAAGAAAGTTGCTTTCCATTACTTGCAAACCCAAAAGAGAATATTTGAAGGTGCGTGACCACCAAAATCGTGTCCGTAACCGTGCAAAGCAAATCGACAACAAGTTCATAAACCTTACAAATATCTATCTTCTAAATATCAACAAACAATCGAAGTAAAAAGGGCGAAACTAAGGACACCAATGACCATCCCAATCAACCGCTTACCCGAGACCACTAACGCCGTCAGTTAGGGTCTAAAATGGAACCCAAAGACAGTAAAAAAAACCATCTTTGTTCCGCCACCTAGGCTTCCAAAACGGAAGCCGGCAACGACGACATCGAAAGAGATCGGAAGAGATGGAAGATAGAGAGAGAAACCTTTCAATTCCTGAAAATAATAATATACACGTGTTTGCCTGCATACGTGTGCCGTGCGAGGATATGTGGCAGACCACGTGTAACATGCTGAAGGCGAACAACTTTAGTAGCATCATGTACAACTATTTAAACGTCAATTACCACCAAAAAAGCAGAAAATACAACCAACAAAGCTCGTTTTTGATTAACTATGTTGTCTTTTAATATATATATAATAACACATTAACCAAATTTAGATATAACACACACTAACTATATATATAAACACATTAACCAAATTTAGATACACCGCACATACGTAAATGGAGCATAAACACACCAACATCCAATTATATGCATCTACTTTCTCTTGTCATTATATCCAAAATTGATCCATAAGTATCAAAATGTGTAGGATTAATTTAAATTCAAATAAAGCAAGAACCGAAAGAAAGATGTGGTCATGGTTTTGGGTGGTTTGTGGTAGGTTATGGAAATGTTTTCTCTGACACATGTGCCTAATTAATTTGATTGTTTATTTCCAAATTTAATATAACACACTAGACGATGTTGTCCCTGCAATGTTATAAAACAAGTACTAAAATAGAAAACACCTAGGAAAAACACAACAACGAACCACAACCATATATATATATATATATATATATATATGGATTATTTTCGAATAAAGAGAACTCACCAACATTCGTGTTAACGTTTATTTTAATATGCTTTTCAGGTAATTGAATGAAGTACTGAAGTTTCGTGAAGAGCGCAGGAAAATAGTGACGTGTGTTTGAATGAAAAATGTTACCTTATGTTGAACTTGTAATAATCATGTAACATGACACGTGTAATGACTCTGATGGATAAATAAAGTTCAACTTTTATTATAAATGTATACTTATTTGTGATTGGCTGAAACGGCGTCTGTCACCACCCGAATGACTTAGTCGAAGTCTTACGCTGTTTAAATTAAGATTTTCGGGGTGTGACAATTACCATTCATTTGTCTTGTTTGGTTAACCTATGAGAATGAAATGACTTATTAGTTAATGTTATTTGGTATCCAAAAAATTTGTAGGAATAAAATAGAAATAATAAAAACACTCTTATCTTAAAGTAATTTTTTTTACCAAAAAAAAATAAAAAATAAAATAAAAACTGTATTGGCGACGGTGGTGGTGGTAGCTCCGGCAACGAAAATGGTGGTGGCGACGGTGGTGGGAGTGGTTATCAAGTGGCAAGGGCGGTGGTTGTTGTGGCGGTGGTGGTAGGAGGGGAGGCGATGGTCAAGAGATGTTAGCATTGGTAGTGATGGCGATGGTAGGGTGGTGGAGGTCGGCAGCGATAGTGGTGGTGGCGGTGATGGTCAGGCGGCGACGATGACAATGGTTTGGGTGACATTGGTTGTGGTGGTTACGGTGACAATGAAGGCGACAGCGGTGGCGGTGGTAGTGCTAGTGGTGGAGGCGGCGGCGACAGTGGTGGTGGCGACGGTGGTGGTGGTGGAGACGAAGACATTGGCGGTGGTGATGGCTACGGTAGTGGTTGTGATTGATGTTGTTAGGTGGAGGTGTTGTTAAGAAAGTAGAGTGGGAGGGGAAAGAAATGGAAAAAAAAAGGTGGGAATGAATGATTTTGATGGTAGATTCCATGTGTAATGGATAATTAAAGGTATGACCGTCGCAGTTGTAGGTGAACTTGTTGTTGGTAGGAAGAAGCTTCTGGTGAGCAGCGATGGAGGTGAAGTTGCCGGTGAACTCGGAGAGAAAAACTGTTCCTCTCGCCATGAAACTGTTATTCAACAACTGCTGCCCCATCCCGATCACGGTCAAACGTGTCGTTCGGTTGGTCAGTGGTTTAGAGAGAGAGAAAGGTGAAGTGGAAGAAGTGGGGTTTGTTTTCTGTTCTTTCTTTAGGTGAAAGTTTTTTTATTTTGAAATTTCTGTAGTCGTCTCATCCTCTACGTACATCAATTTCTGGATCTCAAGATTTCATTATCTGTCATTCAGACCTTATAGTAATAATAAGGTACCCATGATTTCTAATCCTTCCGTATCAACCCCAGATCTTTTAATTATCCTATAACCCCCACCTGGGTTTTCACTTGTATACTTAATATTTTACTTTTGCTTAATTTATTGTTAGACCTGAGTTATCACTACAAATAAAATGTCATTTAGTGACATACATTTTTAATGGCATATAATTTTTATGCCACTAATTTAAGGTTTTAATGGCACTTTGTATATTATAATACATTTTTGGTGGTAATTAATTTTAGTGCCACTAATTTATGATTTTAGTGGTACTTTGCGTATGATACTAAAAATCTAGTGTCATACTTTTTTAATGCCATTTAGCTCGTGTGCCACTAATTTAGGTTTTTAGTGACACTTTGCTTATGCCATCTTTGCTTATGACACATATTTAGTGGCATCTAGTTTTAATGTCACTAATTTATGATTTTAGTGGCATTTTGCATATGCCACTAAAAATCTAGCGTGACACGTTTTTAATGACATTTAGCTCTTGTGTCACTAATTTAGGTTTTTAATGGCACTTTGCGTATGCCATCTTTGCCTATAACACATTTTTAGTGGCATTTTGTTTTAATGCCAGTAATTTATGGTTTTTGTAGCACTTTGTGTATGTCACTAAAAATCTAGTGTCTCGCGTTTTTAATGACATTTTTAGTCATTAAATTTGTCCTTTTTAATCATTTTACATTAATAAGTTAAACCAAACACTTTTTAAAAAACAACTTATTGCCGTATATTAATCTAAACACTTTTTTAAAAACTAAAACCCATAATACCTTTTTATATCACTTATCACAAAAAAGAACTTTTTCCCCAGGAATCCCAAGCACACCCTAATCTAGCAACATCTCCAAAAATTAGGTTTTAATTTGCAATTTCAATTTCAATATCAGCTCCATGATTTCACGAATTCCTACTCGCGAATTCGTGCTCTGGTTTGCGATTTCATCTCCACAGTTTCGTCAGTTCGTGCTCGGTCTGCGATTTTCGATTTCTTCAATTCGTCTTAATTTCTGCCAATTGCTGATTTCGGATCCTAATTTCTGTTTATTCGTCAATCCGTGCACAACAGCGCCGATTAGTTTCTGCTTGTCCTCGTCCACCTCAGCTCCGATTAGTTCGTTCATGGTTGCCTCTCTCTACAAATTGAAAGGTTAGTCAATTCGTTCCACCTATGCTTTCAATTGAGCACCAATTTAGGTTTATTATAGGCAAATTATGATTCATAGTGATAACTGAGACTTGAAATAGTGTGATTAGGTAGTTCTAATTCAATCTCGATGCTAATTAACTGTATGATGCTGCTGATTCCTGTTATTTTCAGTTAGGTTTTACTAAATCTGTATTATTTTGCATTACTAAGTGTTTTAATTCTTTTATCTTTTAGACTGATTAGCTTTGAATTTTATGGTTGATGATTTAGGTGTAAAATAGTGGATTTAGGTTATAATTTTATACTTGTAATTGTATTTTGTGATTGACTGTTTGTTGTTTTGGCTTTAATTTCAGGAGTTACTTATGTAATTTGGTAGGTTATGGTTGTGATTTCTTAATTACATGATTTGTTTGTTAATGAATATTTGTTTTTCAATATATATATATATATATATATGTATGTATGTGTGTGTGTATGTATCTGTGTTAGTTCTAAGGACAATACACGTTTATGAATGTGATTTCTTTCTTTAACCTCACTAAGAATGCAAAAGTTGATAAAAATTGTTGACTAACCATGGTGAACGAATTTACTACATTGCTAATGTGCTATAACTTAAAAAGAAGTTGCTTGTAGTGCTTGTTGTTTTTTTTCTTGTTTTAACTTAATTTTTCCTTTCATTTTGGTAGCATGTTTAGAACTCTGCTATTCAATCTTCTCATCGGCTGAAGTAGGCGACGGTTGTTTTAGGTTAGGGTTTTATCGATTGTTTCAGTTTCTATCGATCCCTTATTCATATGCAGTCAAATTTGTTGAGTCTTTGGGGGTTATGCTAACTTAAATTGAATTTGTGTTATAGGTTTTGACATTTTTGTTACATCACTACCCTTCAGATACATTCAAGTTCATGCTACGGCTAGTGAAGGTTCACAAGGTTTTATTTTTTTCTTTACAATTATTTAATTATTACTTCGGTCAATAGAAGCACAACCCTAACGCTCAATCCTGCACATTTCGCAGTCTAATTGTAGGTAGCAGTCTGAGAAGTCACATATATACCCTCAATCCTCTATATCTTTGTACAAGAATTAGTTAATCAAGTAGATTGATCGTTAATTTATATTTCGCTGCTGATATGATGAAATACCTACGCTTTGACTTTTTTTTTTTTGCAGATATCATGCTTGACATGTGACAATAGCGCAATAGTATCATTCACATCATGGATCATGTGGATTGTAGTCTTATGGTATGTCATGCTAATCAACCTAGCGCTACTGGCAATGTGTGTACTATGACTTGGGGTAAGCATTTTGTCTTAAACCCCAATTCTGTATGCAAAGAGTAGTTTAGTTTCAGGTTTCTTAGTCTAACAAGTTAATAGATTGTAGTAAATTTAAATATTATTGTTTTATCCTATGTAGGATGAGAAATGACTCGATATTATCTCATTTTTTGAATAATTCTTGAAACGTATTTAAATCAACTAATTTTAAACAACATATGTGTGTTTGGATTGCCCGTGGAGTCGATACAATTCTCTTTTGACAAGAGAGTGAATAGCGTGCTGACTATACTTCTAATGATGCAAAACCCGTTATACGCGGAATGCAGGCTTCAAGTAATTATAACTTTAGTTTTTTATAATATTTTATTGTTACTAGCTGGTCAGGTCTGTTTCGTTAATTGCAGTTTTCAGAAATCAAATACAACAATTTGGTTTCAAAAATAGCATAACCAGGTCAAGAGGCAGTTTGCATTGTATTTGACAAACATTATTTTTGTCATTTATAAGTAAAATAGATGACCTTTATGCTCTTTGTAGCTCGGAGACATTAAACAAAAGTTTAAACTTAAAAGCACTTTTAACAGTATTCACAAAGTTACTATTGAACCGAAACAACTTTTTACCCGTAACCAAAACTATAGACTTTGACCCATAATCCGACAAACTTTTGACCCAAAACTTGGCTTCAAATTGACCGTGACCTGCATGCATTGTGTTTGAAGGTAAATGCCTCATTTAGTTGATCTTGAATTTGGGTAACTTTTGACTTTTTATCACCAAAATCTAATAGCACTGGATGTACAACACAACAACTCAAGATAACATTATGTATTGTTTTGTGTTTTTAAACTTTTGTTCAACTCTATAATGTTATCTAATTGTTATACATATATGTGTGCGTTTTATTTAGATAATGAAGGCACGTTAGCTACCGAGGTAACAGAAGATGCAACACAAGTAGCAAAGTGACGTTCAGATCTGGAGTCGGGATAATCGGCTGCATGTAAACCTGAATGCATAACCACACCTGGGCGGCACAACGGGCAGGTATAAAAACTTGTTTTATATATATGTATAACATATTATCTAGTACTATTTCACTATATTATATATATATATATATATATATATGTTAGTTATTATATATTATAAAAATGCTAAGCTCGTTTAAGCTCAGCCCGGTCGAGTTTTTTATGAGTCGATCTCGAGTAGCTCGCGAGCGACTCGGCTCGTTTACAACCCTAGGCTGGCTCGTTTGCATCCCAAAACAAGGCTACTGTTGATATGATTGATTTCAATAGGTATTATTTTTGGTTTTAGGTTAATAATTAAGCCGGTTACACAAGTTAGTGTCCTTATAAATATTGAAAAGTCTTAATTTTTCTTATTAGGTACCTTGCATGAAGGTTGAAGATGATCAAAGAGTTAATAAGCGTAGTGAAGTTTTCTATTTTTTTTAAATATTTGTTACTTTCCTTTTTATATGTTTGATATTTTGACTTGATTTGAGAATAATTAAACATTTGGTATGTGATCGAACTTTCAATTATGGTGAAGATTATGATTGTTATATATAAGAATTTTTTTTTGTGGTGGTCGACAAAAAGTCATAAGCTGAAGTTTTGCATAGCATGTGAAAATAGTGTCACTAAAAGTTCCTAATCTATAGTGGCAGAAAAAAAGTGTCATTAAAACATGAAAACTTTTTAGCGGCAATAAAAAGAGTGCCACGAAGTGAAGTTGGTAGTGGCATAAAAAAGTGCCATTAAAAGTCAAAAGTTATAGTGGCAAACGAAAAAAAGTGCCATTAAAGTCCAAAGGTTTGGAGTGGCAGACGAAAAAAGTGCCAACACAACTCAAAAATATTTTTAATGGCAGATGGAAAAAGTGTCACTAAAACTCCAAAAGTTTGTAGTGACAGACGAAAAAAGTGTCACTAAAAGGCTTTAGTGGTAGCGCTTTTAGTGACACTTTTTTATGTGCCACACATTCCAACAAGATTCTTTAGTGGTACTTTTTTGGTTTCTTGTGACACTTTTTGTATGCCATTAAATGGCTTTTTATTTGTAGTGTATGTCATCCGGTCTGTTGTGGGTTGGCATCGGTTTCAAGATTTTTTCTACTTTTGTTAATAAAAATTGAAACTTTATGCCGTTAGATGATAGATCTTGATGTTAATGGCTATTTTCTTTATGTTTCTTGCAACTTAAACCCAAATCTATGTTTAAGACGAACACATTGAATTAATAAGGAAAATTGGATTTTAATAATCCCAACTTAATGCAGTTGGCCGATAATAATCCTAACTTTGAAAATAGCTGTCACTGATCCCAACTTTCACACTATTTGTTTTCATTGGACCTCCGTTAAAAAAAACTTAACGACGTTAAGTTTTTTTCCAAATTTCAAATTGATATTTTAGGGCTTTTGATCGGAATGAGAATATGAATCGACTGATGTAAATCTTAACTCGAAATGACGCTTTAAACAGTTTGATTTTTGTTAATTAAAAGTTTAAACATCGGAATTGAAGCATCCTTTAGTCGTTTGGACTAGGATACGAATCGATTGATGTAAAACTAAAGGATGCTTCAATTCCGATGTTTAAACTTTTAATTAACAAAAATCAAACTGTTTAAAGCGCCATTTCGAGTTAAGATTTACATCAGTTGATTCATATTCTCATTCCGATCAAAAGCCCTATAATATCAATAAGAAATTTGAAAAAAAACTTAACGTCGTTAAATTTTTTTTAACGGAGGTCCAATGAAAACAAATAGTGTGAAAGTTGGGACCAGTGACAGCTATTTTTAAAGTTTGGATTATTATCGGCCAACTGCACTAAGTTGGGATTATTAGAATCCAATTTTCCAATTAATAAATACTGAACAATTATAAAGACCCGGATTCATCGGAATCGGAAGAAACAGATTCCGGTGACGATAACGATTCCGATTCCGGTGACATAAGGTCCATGTAGGCTGCCATGTCACATGATTTTGACAAATAGGACGGACACATCAGCATTTACATAACGGAGTTAGTAGTCTGTTAGTCGCGAACTGGTGGAAGAAACATATGTGAAAATTGAGACCTTTGCCAGCCAAAATGAAAGTTGGGATCAGCGCCGACAAAAATGAAAAAGTTAGGACCTATAAAAACCAATTTTCCATAATAAAATAACAACTTTAAGTCAAACCATGTTCAAGCCATAAGTATTAAAAGCAACGAAGCGACAAAATCCCTCTGTTCTTTGATCGTCGTTGATTGGAACTCCGAAATCTTACTATACTCCGATGCCTCACCGGATAATTTATCATATAATGAAGAAAATATATAAGTCTCAACAATTTACATTTACATTAAGACTAACAAACCCTAGCCATTTCACTTCCCCCGATCAATACGTGCTTCATTTCATCAATTTCAACAACGGTTATTTCTCTTCATTCATCAATTTCAACTTTATTCAACGATTATTGTTCTTCAAATTCTTTCAATATCCATGGCTGAAAAATACCAAAAGTTAGGGTATATTGACGAAGGCTCGCAAGGAACCGTATACAAAGCAAAGAACAGAAAAAGCGGTGAAATTGTAGCAGTAAATAGGATTCAATGCGATGATGAAGACAGCGTACCTGCGACCGCACTTCGAGAAATCGGATTACTTAAAATGCTCAAAAGGTCTGGTCTGGTCACGTGGCTCGCCTGAGATGATAATTACGTTTACATCGTGATGGAGTACATTGATACCGATTTGAAGATACACATTGATTCCAAACCCATTGATCCTTTCAAAATCCAAACAATTTTATATAAGTTATGTCAAGATGTTGCTTATTGCCACAGTCTTGGAGTTCTTCACCGTGATTGAAACCGGAAAACTTGTTAATTGAAGAAAATGAGGGTGATGTGACACTCAAGATAGCTGATCTTGGTCTCGGTAGAGCTTTACTCTTCCGGACACACCGTATACTGATGAGGTTTTTATCTTTTTCATATTTCTATTTGATGTTAATAGTTTTGGTCAGAATTATATTATAATACCAATTTTTATTTTGTAGATTGTTACGCTTTGGTATGTAGCCCCTAAGGTGTTGTTGGGATCGGTTGTTAAGTTCACTGGCGTTGAACAAGTTGTTAAGCAATCCAAATTTGCAGATACCTAGACGTTTGTTTTTGCAAAAATTCAATCCGTAAGATATGTTAGCAATTTATAATTTCTATTATTATTAACATACCACTAATTAATGTCTTTTGTTAATAGATCTTGAATGATCATGTGTTTGATTCTTTTACATGCAATATTTTGATGGATTGCTATCAAAGTTCACACTTATGTTTGATAACGTACAATATTTTGGGGGTGTTACACCGACATCCTGCTGACAACACTTTGAGATAGGGGTGGAAATTTTGACCCAAACTATTTTAAATGGGTCAATTTTGGTTGTTTAAAATTATGCCCTGCTTGGGTGCGCGCATAATGTGTATATGTGTGAACCCTCAAGTGGGCTAAAGTGAAATTGCACTAATTTTGACGTTATTTTACTAATCTCGTGAAAATAACGTTAAAAGTGGCGGAAGGTTAATCAGGCATCATGTGGTAGCGTTGATAGCCGAAAGACAAGGGTACATGCACCAATCGGCCGGTGTCCCAATGGTTGAGTGTTATGTGCCTTATGTCCAAGGCTTGATGCAAAACTACCATCGAGCTGGGGGTCTCACCGGAAGCAGCCTCTCTATTCCTACGGGGTAGAGGTAAGGCTGTCTACATCTTACCCTCCTCATACCCTACCATAGCTTTGCTATTGGTGGGATATACTGAGTACGATGATGATGATGATGATGATGATGATGATGATTTTCGGATCAAAATGGGTCGACAAGTTTAAATGGGTTAGTGTCTTGAGGAAAAGTGGCATGTTCGGGTTGAAACGGGGTTTGGATTGGTACGAGTTCGGTTTAGGTTTTGGCTCGGATCAGGTTTCGAGCCGACACGAGTTTTCGCACTGGACGGGTTGGATTTCGGGTTCTTTTGTTTCGTTTGATCGATTTTTCGGTTTCGATCAATTCGGTTCAGTTTTAGTTTTTTTTTCCGTTTTCGTCGACTTTTCGGTTTCGGTTCATTTCTCGGGTTTTTTTAATGAACGAGGACAACGGAGGAAACATTTTAGTTTTTTTTTAACTTTTTTTTATTTATGTTTTGAGTTATGGTTTTTTTATTGTTTTTTTTTTTTAATTTTTTAGGGTTTTTAAAACCCTTAAAAAATTCAAAAAAATTAATAAAAAATCATAACTCAAAATATAAATTAAAAACAGAAAAAGTAAAAAAACTAAAACGTTCCTTCATTATACTCGTTCCAAAAAAAACCCAACGCGAAACCTGTTTTGACCCGTTCCGACCTTGACCAATTTCGACCCGGACCCATTCTGACCCGAACCAAAACAGCCCTTTTTTAATTGACTCATTCCGACCCTAAACCGTTTCGACCCAACTCAACCCATTTGCCACCCCTACTTTGAGAGATCGAAATACTTCAATTGCTCCACAACTCCGGCCACGTGGTTCGTCTTCTCAATGTTGAACACTTCAATGATGATAATAACATTTACCTTGTGTTGGAGTATATTGATACTGATTTAAAGATATACATTAGTTCTGAGCCCGTTGATTCCTTTTTAAGACCCGAACAATTTTATGTTGGTTGTGTCAAGGTGTTGCTTATTACCACAACGTTGGTGTTCTTCACCATGATTTCAAGTCGGAAAACTTATTAATTGAAGAAATTGAGGAGGGGGGATCTCATATAGATGATGTAGGTCTTAGTAGAGCTTATATTTGGACCCGAAGGTTGTTCTTTCAGTTGTTTTGATTGATTTTTCAGTTTTGTTAGAAAAAAACTAATAGAATAATCAGCTATTTCGGTTCCTGCAAGTTGTGAGAATAAATTGGTGTAAACGCTTCAAATCAGTTAAGTTTGAGTAACAACAGTTTGAGTTTGTTTTGTTAACAATTCTAATATTCAAGTTTATCAACATAATTTTAAGGTGTGACTCGTGTGTAATCACCAGGTTTCTCCTCAACGTGATTATAACCAACGCCAAACTTCACATTGCTAGTGGTTTGTTTGCTTAACAGCATTTCGAAGCCTTTACTTGACTTAATCCACTTTTTACAAATTACTTGAGTCTTTTCCAAAGTCTATTTGCACTCATTGTATTTGAAAAACAAATTTCCAGCATAAGCAGTTTTATTAGTCAAATAATGTTTCATTTTCAAATTTTCTTTGTCCTTTTCATTCAACTTTAAGCTCATTTAAGACTTTGATTTTGAAAAAGTTGATTCAAGTTCAGATACTTGTTTTACTAGCTTCATGTTTGCTAATTTAATGTTGGCAAATGCAATAATATAACTATCATAACACAACTTTTGATACACTTCATGAGTTACCTTATTAACTGCAGCTTCAAGTGCCTTTTCATTAATCTAGTCAATTGCTTGTGGTTTAATTCTTGTTGTAGTTACATCAGCATATTCATTCACCATCAACACTTTCATGATGTCTTCATTAAACTCAGATATCATCTTCTTTTCTTTAGCCGTTTCAACAAAAATATCATCTCCATTTTCAACATCAAAAGCTACCGGTGCTAGATCTTTGGAACTCACCTCTTCAGGAAGACTACTCCAGTCCACATACCCTTAAGTAAAGAAACTTGTCTTAGGGGTATTTTGGGTTGAGGATGATGATCCAGTTGCAGCGGTATTAGGAATTTGACTTTGTGGTGAGATTGGCTGAAGAGGAGTTTGGACAAACTGCATTCGTTTCATTTGTTAAGGAATTTGCAAATATTGACACCGATGAACAATATTTTGCATATTTGAGTTTTGAACAAAATGTGTTGTGGAATGATCGTTGAAGCTTTGTTGGTGAGAATTTGAGTGAGATGGAAAATTTGGGTAGGTTATAAAAGGCTGGCTTTGATTGTGACTGGTCTGCAAATGGGTTTTGCATTCTTTATCAAAGTGTCATAGTTTGTTATATATTTGACATGTCATTTTCGACTTGTCAAACCAACTTTTGTCCTATTATTAATTCCTGGAAATTTCATTCTAGTTATTTTATTGAACTTGTTTATCCTGATTTCACTAAAGCCAATGAGTTCAAAATCTCCATTTCCTCCGTATGCATTTGATCTATATACTATAAATCATCCATAATAAAGGATAAATTATCAAATATATTTTGAGAATTATTATAAACAACAAAAGCTTGATACTCAAACCCTGTACCAAGCTAGTAGTTTTCGTGAAATGATTATCTTCAGTGTAAACCTTAGAATTTGGCTCATGTTGTTCCTTTACTTGGACCCGATGGTTTTGATCTTTTATCAGCATAAGGATGACAACATCCTTTATTAACTAAAAACTTGATTCTGTTAAATGTTGATGAGTTATTTTCATGATTGTTAAGTATAACTCTGTTAAATGGTCTTTTTTTCCTTAATATTGTGTTTTTTTAACGAGGACAACGGGAAAATATTTTTTATTTATTTATAACTTTTACTCTTAGATAAAAGTTGTACGATGTAAGAGGTGGCAATATGTTTTGCAAAGTAATGCGACTAGCTAGTCACATGGAGCGTCAAGGAAAACTTGGCCCATGATGGGAAGGGACATATGTAGTGGTTGAAACAAATGATAATGGTTCGTATGTTCTCCAATAATGAATCCAGCTCCTAGAACATGGAACATAGTGCACTTAAAATGTTATGGGCCGAAACAATTGTAAGGTATGAGATTTGTCACACATCCGTTGTATGAGTAATTGATGTGAGGTTTATAAGCCAAAATGGGTTTTATCATCCATTCGTCACGATTGGCTTCATCTAGGCATAGCCACGTTGGTCACGACTGGCTAAGCCAGCTAAACATTCAAAATTATAATATAACGGTATAAATAAAATTTGAAGTGCGCCCATAATAAACTAGATTGCAACCCATAACCAAAGTAGAAAAGTGGTGGAGTGACTAAGGTATTGGATGCTAAGTCTATGCGTAATGGAACGATATTGGGTTGTTTTTTTGGCGAATTTAGCCGGCAACACCCCCCCCCCCCCCCCCGCCGATATGTGGGGCGACAAGGGTGTGGGGGGGCGACATAGATTGTCGTCGGTGATGTTTTTGCTAATAATCCGTCTCGAGTGCTAACAAATCGATGAGTTGAACCACAACATTTCTATCTTTGTCTCCATCTATAAATTAAATTGATCACATCTTTATAATAAATATAAGGATTAACAATCATTTAAAAGGAAACAAAAATAATAAAACTCTTAACCATGAAAAATCATTTTGTGGCTCTTTCAAACAAACATTCTTATAAACTGAGATGGATTTGAACAATTTTTTATTGACATCTATATCAGTTCAAACTTTGTTATATCTCTACTCTCAGCATGTATAAGTCATCGGATGGTCTTTGTTATATTATTTTGGACTTGGACCTCCATATCAAAAAAAAACTCAACAAGCATACAAGATTGAAGGATCTCGTGAAATATTTAAAGGGTCTCATCAGTGCAGATCACATGTTCCTCCATGGCTCTATCTGATCCGACGTGACCACCCACGCTGATATGGAACCCCATGTTGGAGTATTTGATGACTTGGCTCCTAGCTCCGCTTTGTGAGATATAAGAATGCCTAGAAGGAATCAAATCGTGGTCAAGTACCTAGAAACACTTCTTTTTTAGTTAAATACCATAAACCATCAAAAATTCCATTTATCCAATTCCAGATCATAACAATCATATGATATACTGGATTTGATTAATGTGTTTGTGCCTGAGTTATTCTACAAAGGCTATTAAAAAATGAGAAGTATGAAAAGCCATTAGTAATTGATATGTATCAAGTAGAGACCAAAAGAAAAAGAATATAAAAGTAATAGTACACATTTTCTCTATAAATGCAAGTCATATATCATTTTAAAACGTTTATAACTTTTTCATACGATATTTTTTTTAAATAAAAATTCATCATAATAACAAGCATTTTTTTTATCTTTAATATGAGTATGATTTTGTTATATAAAAAATACTAAAGTTTTGAATTGGTTAGTTAAGTTAAATAGATGATACTATAGTACCCAATATTGAATTCCGTATGCATATATGATACGTCCTATCACCAGGGTCACCGGCCACTCTTTGTTCATATATACACTTTTGTCAAATGTAGAATTTCCAAACCGGCCCAGACCGAAACAAAACATTTTGGATACTCTAAAACCCCAGAACAAGACTATTAAAGGGTGAGTCAGTCTCGGGTTATAACTCTGGTTGGGATTTGGCTTGGGTTAGCACTATTCTGAAAACATGGTTCGTGCATGTGATGTTATGTCACTAGAAACTTGAGTTATGAAAATTATGCAATTTAAATAGTGCTAAACCTAAGACTAACTACACGCAAATTTGGTTCTAAACATAACAAGATAAACGTAATATGGTTCTAACAAGATAAACTATATCATCAACAAAACCTGAATCAAAGATAGAGAAAATATTATAGCATCAACAAAAAGTCTAGCTCACCACTCGCAGCTACATCACAACATTGCTCGTGCAACACCTGTAATTATGTCATAATTAGGTTGGTTTTATATACATTGTAATGTAATTCATAATCAGTAATAATACATACCTCAGTCAAGGTGGCTTTTGAAGAACCACTTGGCAAATAGTTTTTTACTTCAGTAGACACAATAACTCTCGTACATATGTCGTGTGCTCCCAATAACAATATAATTTTGGAAGAATCTTTAAAGTCTTTAAGTTAACAAGTGGGGAAGGTTGGCGTGAGATTAGTCGCAGGGATGCATTCAAAAGCTGTAGAAAATTGTATTCAAGAAAACACACTATACATGAAACACAACAGAATAATAACTCATGTCAAAAAGGCTGACCTGAATAATCTCTGTGGTGAGTGAAAGAAGTTTGACATTGGAGAACTTTTGAATGATACCAATAATAGTAGGAGCATCTTGCATCCTTAAATCATAAAATTAAGAGAGTTGTGCTTCTTCCAAAAAATGGAAAGCATCGGCTGAGATTCCACGACGTCCAAAACACTTTAAAATAGTCAGACTTTTCAGTTGAGGTGTAACCACGTCAACACTACGTGTAGCAGTGGTAACCTTATCAAGCGTGAGATTAGAAAGCCGAGGATGACAAATCCTTAGAACGTCTGATCCTGTCATTTGGCAACAATTTAAGGTCAGATTCTCCAAGTTGGGGCACATGGAGAGAAACCCATCATGTAATGTAATATGCTTAAAAATCAATGTTGTTAAAGATGAAAGCTCTCGTGTTGATGTGAGTATAACGTAATCGCTTATAGAACGCCAACTCAAAGTGAGATGTTTGGGAGTATGTGAACTTGAAAAAGATAAGGGGTATCCTGTTTGCTTCTGATTAAGCAACCATGAAGTGAATTGAAACATAAATGTAATGTTCACGTGTTGGGCATTGAGGGAGAATGCATGGTTTATAATCCTTCGGGCAGCATCGCGGCCATCCCTTCCACTAGCATAAAGTTTGAACAAAGACAACGGAGCTTGATTATTTCGAAGAGATAAGACATGGGTAACAAAGTCGAAGAACTTGTCCATGGTACAGAAATCGTCACTTGAGAAACTAAGATGTGCAATTGCAGTCCACACATACCTCCATCTCGATGACAAAACACAAGTTCCAATAGCATCTTTTACACCAACAAAAGCTAGGATTTCTAGGATCAGATCATCCGGCAACACGCTTAGTCTATCGCCTTCTACGTTCATTCTCGTCCTATCACGTCCAGAATCCATTTGCCGGCCTTGTTTTCTGGCCTAGGACCTGAAAAATGTTAATATCTGAGTTGTTAGCGAATCTTCAAATTATATTAAAACTTCTTTAAACTGATTATATCTCCTACGAATTGATTGATTATTATTATTTAGAGAACATCGTATATAGATGGTGAGTCCAATAGCCCTAAAAACAAAGAATTAGGCCATGATTTTGAACAGTAAAAGACCATTGTAGGGGTATGGTACTAAACCCGGTTTTACGACCCTAAATTTATTATGTTTGGCTTATTTTATTATATGGACTAATACAAAGTTATTGGGCTGAGGGGGTTTTGTGGAGGTAACCCTAACTGGGCTAGGCCCATTAGGGTACCATGATGGTGTCCATGAGGCTCCCTATATAAGGAGGTCTCCACCTCCTTATTAGGGGTTGGTCATTCTCAATAAGAGCCACCACCATATTTTTGTGTCTGTAAACAAGAGATCCTGGAGATTTCTTAGCGGTCACCTCCACACCCCCAAAAAGTCATTGCAGATCCCAACCAGCCGGAGAAGAAGATCAAGACGTGGTTCGTTCATCTCGAAATCCGTGGAAACATCGTCATGGATCAGGTCAGATTCATCTCGTGTTTCGACATTGGCGCCATCCGTGGGACGGCAATGAACCACGCTTCGCTTCTCGTCTCGGCCCTCCGATCTGTTCATCAATATCTCGGGTCTACGGTTTCTTCTTTCAGATATGTTCTATGGAAATCCAAAAATCCGTAGATCTAAAAAATACTTCCAGATCTGGAAATACACAGGAAGAAATACCACCGAACTTTTGGGGAAAACCGTTAGATCTGTGTTTTTTTTCTAAGTGAAATATACCAAATCTAGTTATGATTTTTTCAGATCTGGGTACGTTTGAGCAACAGTCACACTTCATATTCATAGATCTATAAATCCTATTAGATCTGTTGGTTTTACATAAAACCTACCTGATGTGGATATCAAAATCTCTAGATCGTGCGCGCCACCGCGGATCAAAATCGCTCCCTGTGGATCAACTTCGGATTCCGCATGCACGCTCCCGGCGATCACTCTACGCCACAGCGGGTCGCATGCGCGCCCCCGGCGATCACTCTACGCCACAGAGGGTCGCATGCGCGCCCCCGGCGATCACTCTACGCCACAGCGGGTTGCATGCGCGCTCCCGGCGATCACTCTACGCCACAGCGGGTCGCATGCGGGCTCCCGGCGATCACTCTACGCCACAGCGGGTCGCATGCGCGCCCCCGGCGATTACTCTACGCCACAGCGGATCGCATGCGCGCTCCCGGCGATTACTCTACGCCACAGCTCACGCATATCACATGCTCGAGGACAGCCAAAACCTATGCTCGTGGCGCATATCACATGCTCACGCATCACGCATGCTCACGCGTATCACGTATGCTCACGCCTACCACATATGCTCACGCATCACGTATGCTCACGCATCACGTATGCTCACGTATATCACATGCTCACGCATCTCATATGCTCACGCATCACATGTTATTGGGCTTCACGTATGCTCATGCATATTAGATGCTCACGCATCATGCACGCTCACGCACCACATCTGCGCGTGAGAATAAAGGAGACATTGCGCAGGCCGCGCGTAAGCGACATAACAAATGAACAGTCTAATCCAAATAAGGATAAGAACCATGATTGTACTCACATGGCTACGCGCCATACTTAAAGGTTGGGAATCCTCATAATATCCCATATGGCTACGCGCCATACTTAAAGGTTGGGAATCCTCATAATATCCCATATGGCTACGCGCCATACTTAAAGGTTGGGAATCCTCATAATATCCCATATGGCTACGCGCCATACTTAAAGGTTGAGAATCCTCATAATATCCCATATGGCTACGCGCCATACTTAAAGGTTGGGAATCCTCATAATATCCCATATGGCTACGCGCCATACTTAAAGGTTGGAATCCTCATAGTATCCCATATGGCTACGCGCCAAACTTAAAGGTTGGGAATCCTCATAAATCCATAGGCCACGCGCCAAGCTTAAAGGTTGGGCACACCTCATAATTTGCCCGAGGATGGGAACCATGCAATACATCCACTTTTAGTTGACATGTTTTTGCAGGTTCGGCTACGAGCCGCACAAACACCTATGACATCATTATTATTATCCGGCCATTTGTGCCTCCATTATTATTTTGAAAACAGGCCGGGATATTCATCCTGCGCGGAGGAGGCCCTTGTGGGCCAGTCATTATCATCATTTTATAGCTCGTAAGTCGCCTCGCGCGCAAGCTTTTATTATTCTTATAGCTCGTAAGACGCCACGCGCGCAGGCTTCATTATTCTCATAGATCCGTAAGTCGCCTCGCGCGCAGGCTTCATTATTTTTACAGCTCGTAAGTCGCCTCACGCGCGCAAGCTTTATTATTCTTATAGCTCGTAAGTCGCCTCGCGCGCAAGCTTTTATTATTCTCACAGCTCATAAGTCGCCTCGCGCGCAAGCTTTATTATTATTATCCGGCCATTTGTGCCTCCATTATTATTTTGAAAACAGGCCGGGATATTCATCCGGCGCGGAGGAGGCCCTTGTGGGCCAGTCATTATCATCATTTTATAGCTCGTAAGTCGCCTCGCGCGCAAGCTTTTATTATTCTTATAGCTCGTAAGACGCCACGCGCGCAGGCTTCATTATTCTCATAGATCCGTAAGTCGCCTCGCGCGCAGGCTTCATTATTTTTACAGCTCGTAAGTCGCCTCACGCGCGCAAGCTTTATTATTCATATAGCTCGTAAGACGCCTCGCGCGCAAGCTTTTATTATTCTTATAGCTCGTAAGACGCCACACGCGCAGGCTTCATTATTCTCATAGATCCGTAAGTCGCCTCGCGCGCATGCTTCATTATTTTTATAGCTCGTAAGACGCCTCGTGCGCAAGCTTTTATTATTCTTATAGCTCGTAAGACGCCACGCGCGCAGGCTTCATTATTCTCATAGATCCATAAGTCGCCTCGCGCGCAGGCTTCATTATTTTTACAGCTCGTAAGTCGCCTCACACGCGCAAGCTTTATTATTCTTATAGCTCGTAAGTCGCCTCGCGCGCAAGCTTTTATTATTCTCATGGCTCATAAGTCGCCTCGCGCGCAAGCTTTATTATTCTCATAGCTCGTAAGTCGCCCCGCGCGCTGGCTTTTATTATTCGGCGTGCTATATCTTATTCATGCTAGTGCACCATCATTATCATAAAAACCACAACACGTCACCATCAAGAAGAAAACCTCCCAAAACTCAAAGACAATAAAGATAAGGCCGAAGATAAGGGAAAAAACCGCCTCACGCCCTAACACACCTCATAAAGTCCAGCGCCCCACCTAAACGCTTGCGCGCCCAGGAGCAACTCTGGACTTGGGGGGCTTGTAGGGGTATGGTACTAAACCCGGTTTTACGACTCTAAATTTATTATGTTTGGCTTATTTTATTATATGGACTAATACATAGTTATTGGGCTGAGGGGGTTTTGTGGAGGTAACCCTAACTGGGCTAGGCCCATTAGGGTACCATGATGGTGTCCATGAGGCTCCCTATATAAGGAGGTCTCCACCTCCTTATTAGGGGTTGGTCATTCTCAATAAGAGCCACCACCATATTTTTGTGTCTGTAAACAAGAGATCCTGGAGATTTCTTAGCGGTCACCTCCACACCCCCAAAAAGTCATTGCAGATCCAACCAGCCGGAGAAGAAGATCAAGACGTGGTTCGTTCATCTCGAAATCCGTGGAAACATCGTCATGGATCAGGTCAGATTCATCTCGTGTTTCGACAACCATCAAACGGAATATGTGATATATATGATCTAGAACAATCGCTAGGGGGCTTTCTTTGAAAACAGGATAATGTTGAGATTGAGTGCCAATTTTAATCATAAAAAGGATACTTGAGTTCAGCCCAATTTATATTTCTAACTTTTAGTTACAAACTCATTCAAAGTTTCACATCTAGCGTCTCTTTTTAATAGGGTTGTGAGATACAACACGAATTTAACAAGAAATTCATATGTTAGTGTTTGATATAAACATTCATGTCATTTTTCTGTCAAACCGGTGAACCTGTATAGCTAATGGATAGCTAATGCATGGTTTGGTTTGGGTCATCCTAGCAGGTTCACGGTTGGCCAACTGAAGAGGTAGGTCCCAGCAGAGCCCAGTTGGACCCGCAATGTGACATCTGCCCCGATCCGACCCGACCCAGGTACCCGTTTCTCTGATCCGATCTCTTTCTTTTATGATTTAATATTTATTTATACTTATATTTTACTTTTAATAATAATAATATATTTTCTTTCCCGCCTCTTTCTCTCTCTTTCTTTCCGCCGTCCCGTCCTCTTCTCTCTTTCCGCCTTCTTTTCCCTCTTGTCGCGTCCCGCCCTTAAGCCTTGAACCCCTAACTGTCCTTTGTTCCTTCCCGCCTAAGGTTGTCTGCGCAGCTCCACGCGCCAGACTCCTTACAAGGAAGCCTGCGTGAAGACCACCTGTTACTGCGATACGCGAGACGAACTGTCCCCGCAGCGCGCTAAGGATTTTAGTTCTTCCCGCGGCGCGCTATGGATACCGTTCTTCCCGCGACGCGCTAAGGAATATAGTTCTTCTCGCGACGCGCTTAGAATTAAAGTTCTTCCCGCGGCGCGCTTAGAAATGTAGTTCTTACCCGCGACGCGTTAAGGTTGGTTCTGTCTGCCTTCGCGCTCGCGCACTCTTGACCTTCTGTGTCTGCCTTCGCGCTCAAGCTTTCTCGCGCTATGTCTTGAGTCTTTTCTTCTGTTTAATCCAGCCGTTTACTTTTGTGTTGTCTTATCTTCTGTGCTGTTGACCTGACCTATCTTATGTCTGAAAAGCCACTTTTGGCGCAGCATGCGCACCAACTCCATTGGTTGACAGAAAAAGTGACTGACATTATCTTTTGAGATCTGCTTTTCCATGCTTTGACCAATACCTTTATCTGACCCTCCCATGCCTGTTTACTGTTCCCTGTCAGCTTTCTCTTGTCCCCTGCAGCTGCCATATCTTTTGATATCTTTTGCTTTTGGAATCTTTTACTTTTTGGAGATCTTTTCCCCTTTTCTAGGGATTGTGTTCCCTAGGGTTTCTCTATAAATAATAATGTTAATTTCCTAACACTACACACACAAAGCACTTAAACTCTCCTGTTCTCTCTTGCTCCTTGCCGTTGTTCTTCCTCTGCCGTCTCCTCTCTCTTTGCCTTCGTCTTCTATCCTGTTCTGCCCTGCTTTTCCGGTAATATATATTATATATAATAATTTACTTATTAATTATGCTAACTTATAATCAAGACTTAAAACAAATCATTAAAACAATAATCTTATTTATAGGTTAACTTGTGCTTGTTTAAAGTTGGTTCTTGCTTTATCTTACACCGCATCGTTTATCAAGTGAGTAATCTCGTACCTAATCCCTTTTTATTTTAATGTTTTGGGATGTTCATGTGTTCGTACAAACTTAGAGTCTTAATCTGTTTATGAACTTTAGTCGCGCAGTATCCCATGTGTTGAGGACGTAGACTTGGCTGTTTATTTGTATGTGTGGATCATTAACCGTCTTGTCGGTCTATTCCGCAGTTCTCATGGTACCATTAGATGAACACGGGAGAACTATCGTTATGATTTTCTATTTGTTTACACTTGCACAGTCTTTCTTGTTTGTGAGCTCAATCGTGAGCACTGGCAGTCTATGAATCTTAGAGTTGGTCCCGATCGGATTACACCCTTGTTGAAAACCAGACATACACATGTTGCGCGCAGATTTATTGTTATCTATGTATTGTATTAAACTTGATTTCTCACCAACACGCAAGTGTTTGACGTTTATTTTAACACATGTTCAGGTTTGCAGTAGCCGTTTTGGAGCTCGAGGACACGTAGGAAGTTTTCTTTATTTGGACCTAGATTAAAATGTATCAAGACAAGTTATTGTTGTTCGAATATTATGATTTATAATATATTGATTTATGATGATTTATGTTATCTTATGTCTACTTTGCACGGTGCGCGAATGAATGTATTTATTAAATATTGACACCCAATAGTGTCACGAGTAATGAAACAATATGTGGCGCCCCGATGTATAATCCGCCTTTGGTCGGGGTGTTACACGCAAGACTCACCTTGAACAGGGACGTCTGCGCAACGACCAACTGCTTTCGCAGGACCCACCATGCTCAGAGAAGACCTTACGCGCAGTACGCCAGCTGTACCCGCAGGGAAAGCCTCCCAATGGTGAAGTACTCCGCTTGTTCCCGCAGTTGCGGATACAAGCCATCTGGGAAGGCTACCCGCACTGATAGCAAGTCTACACGCACAAGGCACTAACTCTTGCTACTTCAGTAGTCACCTGAAGGAATGAACAAGGCGGGAATACTCCCGCCCAGATGAGCCAGTCCGTATGCTTCTGGAAGATCTTTTGTACTATACCTACCTAGGTATGGGCAAAACAGACGATCTGACCAGAGCAGCCCATGAACCAATCACAGGGTGACAGCTCACCGACAACAATACGAGGAGGAGCACCCTCTAGTACTGTTTGTCACTATTAGCCGCTGCCTACTCACCAACCCTTACTATGGGACTGTGCGCAGCCTACAGTTGGTGGAACAGTGCATAGCCGGCAGTAAAGGAACAGTATACAGCCGACCTTGTCACTGTCGGCCGCAGCCTATCCACCAACCAGCATGGCTTGTGCGTAGCCCACTGTTGGTAGAACAGGAATACTATTCAGCCGGCTGTACCTTCTAGGAAACCTACATTCGGCTATAAATACTCCAACACCTTGGAATGGTAAGGACATCATCTGATATCTCATTATCTTATCTTCTCTAGCAATATCTTAATATACACATATTCAGAGCAATCTAGTCTGATTCTCACGCCGGAGGGTGGTCACAAGGAGGAACCCCCCCCCCCCCTTCTCAGTGACGAGCTTACGTGTCTGTTTTGCAGGTCACCTGAAGAACAACTTTCTTTGCTGGACCTCATCCTCGTGGGAAACATTACTTAACCCCCAGATTATCAGTAATCTGCCCAGGGTCACTTAGTGTTTCTTCACCAACTAAACTGATTAATTTATATCTCATTTTGTTTATAATTTATTTCATGTAACATATTCAATTGGTTGGGACGTCTCATGTCAAAATTTAAAACTAAAAATAAAATTAACATATTATTTTATAAATTAAGATGTAAGTATTTTATTTAAATTTGTATTTTTTTTGTTGTAAGATGTAAAATTTAAATATTAACATGTCAAAACAATTTCAGGTTAGACGGATCGTCTTCAAGTCAACCAGCAAGTATGTGAGTTGTATTATGGTTCTGTGTCTTTCATGATTTTCGGGTTTGAGTTAGGTTGGATTGGACCCGGCGAACACGATCCATTTTACACCACCCGCTTTTTAAAAGCACTAATTTTTGTTCTGTTTGTTTTGAAAAAGTATTACATATTTAAAATAATGTTAAAATCTCATTCAGTTTGTGTTGACGTGATTTAATGTAATTATTTTAGGCACTAGCCTATGATGTTGATGTATATATCATGTGTCTAAAGTTCAAACTAATGGACTTGTGGAGCTTCAATCGTCATTATTCTAACGTATTTGAAATCTGTTTTTCAAACAAGAAACAAAGATCGAGATCTTGAGTGTAAATACATCCCAATAAGTAGTTGAAGCTTATAATATGCGAAGTTAGTTATATCATTTTCAGCCATAAAAGTTTAAAAACGATTATTGAACTCAAAATTTGACTTAAGAGTAGAGTTAACACTCTTAAGTCAAGTTTGGCCAAATTTGACACAAGACTCATTTTCAGCTGACAACCGAATCATGTATTATTACCACATTTTTTATACACGCTTTGTTGATTGAAATATTATTTGTACATCTGATCTAAGGGTTCTAATTTGTAGTTTCAATATGAAGATTTTTTTTAACAACGATGGTCATCCAAGATGTTTACTTAGAAAAGGTTTGAGGACTTATACCATACTAGCTTTAGAAACCCGTGTATTACACGGTAATAAATTAATGTATAAATTATAATGAATAATTTAATACAAATAAAAAAATATAATTAAGTCTCTTTATAATATGTAAAAAAATGTATTACAAATATAGTCGTTTTATATCATAAAAAAATTGAATTTTAAATCAAGAATGGGTCTTTAAAATATAGTCGTTAGAAAAAGATTAAAAAAATTCGTCTTTAAAATAAAGTGAACATAAATTGGGATATGCGAGGCTTCAGTGTAATAAATGAATTAGAGCAAACATTTTAAAGTAATTTTAATTCCTCCAAGAAACCATATATATAGCATGCATTAAATTAGTACGCTTCATTTGATTACAATAAGATTGTAAATTTGTAATGTTTGACCGTAATATAATATAGCATGCATTATATTAATAAGCTTCATTTGATTGCAATAAGATTGTAATGTTTGACCGTAATATAGTATTGCTGCGGGAATTGGAACGTATGTATTTGAATGGAACACGAACGCCGAATCCTTGCATCATGATGTATTGGTAGATGTTGGAGATACATGAATAAATTACGATAAGCCGAACGCAAATTTATCTTATTTTTATGAATGATCAACAAAAATTTTATTAAAATAAATTAGTAAGACGACCATCAATACACCATAAAAAGAAAAACAAAATTACATTTTGAAGTTTGAACATACATGATACAACAATCTTCCCACCAACTCCTTTCAATTTCCGACGTAATTTTTTCTTACATCTTAGACCGTCCGTAGTGGCACGTTGCCACGAGCGTTTTATGGTATAACGCCGGGGGTACACCACCCCCCCCCCCCGGCGTTTTGGCTTTTTTTTTGAACGTTTTATGTAAAACGCGGATATGGGCGCAAATATCAAAAAAAGAGCCGTTAGTTAATTATGGAGGAGGTGGTGGTGTAGCCATTGACGGCGACTTTTCCAGCGATGGTTGATTTTCCGGCGATGGATGGAAGGGGAGGAATGTTGGTTGGTAGGGATGGGTTGATTTTTAAAGTAATACAAGTCAAAGAAAACATTCACCTGATTTCATGTGGAAGGCAGTCGATCGGAAGAGCTAGTTTGTTTTGAAGATGAGTTGGTAAAGTTAATCAAGTGAGTAGGTAAAGAAAATGCAGATAAGATTGACTTTTGAGCATATCAAACAACGGGTGTACAGAAGCATATCAAATAAATATTATTATTATTTGATTATTTTAATAAAAAATAAATAAAAAATTGTGGCTGGGCACCACGTGGCATATAATGCATGAGGGTGGAGAATTATGACTACAACCTGTTTTTGTAAAAAACCATAACTCTGACTGGGCGACACGTGACGCATAATGCCTAGAGGTGGAGAGTTATGACTATAACATGATCTTATACCC
>NW_027503606.1:0-32087 GCF_021521415.1 Bidens hawaiensis
ACGCATACTACAAATACCTACAATGGATAAATGAATTTTGAAGCTAGTAGTTATGGGCCTTAGGTTATCAACATTTAAAAGACATAATTTGTTTTATTTCGTTTAAAACTATGGATTGTCTGTTTTAATTGGAATTGTGATCTACTTCGGGTCATGAAATAAAATAATTAGTTATTGTCATTATTATTAAATAGTGTTTGGATTGTTCTCGAAATTCTACATGGATCCATAGAGATTTTTACACCATAAGAATACTAAAAAACAAAATCTCATAGGAGACGGCCGACCCCTCTAGCACATAGCTAGGTCCGCCCATGTACTTAAGGGATTATCAATTATTCGACACTCATATCTCAAACGGAAATTAATCAACAAAATTTCTGAAGATTTGTATTTTCACCAGGAGATTAGCATGTACCATACCTTCGGTTATAGTTTATGATGTTTAGTGTGGGTGTGGGTTTTTTACATGATCCTATTGGACACAAGATAGAGATTCATAAATATGTAATTATTATTTTAAAATAGTTGACTTTTATAATTGAATGATTCTCTAGTATTTATATATTAGTTAGAATGGATGATTGAAAGATGCTACATCATCGTCCTATACTATACCAACATGAACTATAAAATTATTGAACAAAATAACGATCGTGTCTCCTGATATTAGAATTAATTTATAATATGAGATAACGATAAGATAGTTTGAGTGTCGCCCTCAAATCATATTATGTAGTCATTTACAACTATAAATATTAATTATTATTCACAACTAGGGTGGTTTACCCGGTTATTGGGGTTTCCATTTATACGGTATAGAGGTAGGATGCCAAAAAGACCCAAATACCCTTAAGTATCACCCGCGGGTTAACCCAGAGCTCCTCACAAGACACTCGCGGGCCATACGGATCACCCGCTTAACCGTCTAAAGAAGAAACACCCACATGACGCATGCGGAAGCATCCTGGCACCCACAAAAGTCATCTGCAAGACGGAATACCCGTCCGCACAAAATGACCAGGAGGCAATGCCTCGGGACAGCTGTCATTAACTAATTGCATTCTAGAAGATTTACCAAGATGCTTTCTAAAGTAATACGTGATCTCTCGGCCAACCAATGAAGGACACCTGATGAGGCCGTTATAACCGTGCACATGGCCGGGGGTTATTTATCATCCTATCTCGTAAGGACGTGTGTCCAGGTTGTTATGCATGCACATGCAACGTATAACTGAACCTATCATATGAGGACACTTGTCCAGGTGGTTACGAGAGCATCTTATAAAAATGACAGCTTGCCCAATCACCTTCCCACATTCTTTGGCTATAATTACCCTTTCAATCTTCATGAGGTATTCATTCACACTCACTTTACTCTTACTATACACTTAAGTACTTTATCTTCTCGTTAGGATTGTACTTATTCTCACGCCAGAGGATGGTTATGGGAAGACACCCCCCCCTCTTGTCCTTCCCGTAACGAGCTCACGGTGTCTGTTTTGCCGGTTCACCTCACTGGACTTCGGGAATTGTTCTCATATCGTATTGGTTGTTATCCTTATCCTACCATGTGGACTCATTGGATCTAAGACACGTCAAGGGGAGTAGATTCGTGTTTCTTCATTGGCGCCATCCGTGCTTTTGTTAGAACAACAATAATCCTTTGTTTTTTAGTTCGTTTACGATATGAGTCAATTTCCTGAAGGGCCGACGGGAACTCCTGCGCCTTTTACACATGCTACTGACACAGAGAGACCTGAAGGTTTCGGTATGTTTGCATGTACCACTGCTCCTGTTCCACGTGCTACTGATTTCACACCTGGAGGTTTTACCCTCGAGCGTGTTGCAACCCCAGTTGGACCGACTCCTACTGATTTAGGGTGTGTCACAACACAAGGAACGAATCTGGGTGACCTTGGATGAATTATGAGGGGGACTCGCCGAACTCAGTCAGAATTGGATCTAGAAGACGATTCTACCGATTCTGATCCAGCGAGGTCTCGCCGCCATAGTTCTAGATCGAGGGTACCACTGTCCCCATAGGAGTGGCTCCGCATTCAACAAGAGAATTTGGCAGCCGAATATGAGCGCAGAGTGCGTAATGAATGTTTTCATGCCTGCACTCTGAATTATGATGAATCACCCAAGAGATCTCTTTCTCCTCCACCAACGGTGAGAGGAAGTCAGATATGTTATAGTCAACAAGCGGAGCATGATTTGGGTGAAGTACGAAGATTGTGTCCCCGTCCTCGTATGGACATGCGGATGCCATCTTACATAGACAAACTAGAAAGTTATGACTCAACGTATCAACCTGGTGGTAACAGCTTTTACACAGATGACAACAAATTCCGTTCGCGGGAGGGTATCAGACGTCCGCAGGATGTAGTCCGCCATACTCAGTATCACAGTGATGCGGAGAGAGACTTTACCAAACCATATCGCCGAGCAGCCTTTGCTGAGAAGTCTAAGTTCATAGAAGCATAGAAATAGCACCTTTCCCGGTTAATGCCAAGATACCTACATCGGTTGGCAAATATAATGGAATGACTGATCCAATGGATCATCTCCAGAACTTTGTGGAGGTAGGTGGTGTTAGCGGGTGGACGCTCCCTTATTGGTGTCACATGCTCGCATTGACACTAACAGGGGCAGCGTGTGAATGGTTCGAAAAACTACCAGATGGTCAGATTTCTAGCTGGGATGATTTGGTGAAGAAATTTTCCGAGCAGTTCAGTCAACAAAAGAAACATACCCGTGACCACTCAGAAATTTTGGACGTTATCCGCCGAGATAACGAATCCGTGGAAGAATTCATTACCCAATTCAATGATGAAAGTCTGAACATCGATGGAATTAGCAAAGACATGCTTCGCGGTGCCTTCCACAAGAATGTCGGATGTGACGCTCTGATCCGCACGTTGACTGGACGGGATGGGATGCCACAAGAATGGGATGACATCATGATTGCGGCGAAGTTATATGCCAGAACTGATAAAACTTTGGGCTATAACAACTTGAAGCAAAAGTTGAAGGTGGAATTCCAAAATCCAATACCCAACAAACAAGCCAAAGGAACGATTTGGTCCATCCTCCAGCCGAACGCGGAGGTATTGAAGCCATTTGACACACGATCTTTGATCGACAATAAAAAAAAAACAAAATGCGTCAACTCGGTTCTCCAACAGCTGGACGCCATTATCAAAGACTCCCTCAGAAATTCTCACAACTGAGAACATGAGCTTCCGCAAACCCCAGCCACTTACAAGAAGATCTTTCTTGGA
Source organism: Bidens hawaiensis (assembly GCF_021521415.1). NCBI lineage: Eukaryota > Viridiplantae > Streptophyta > Magnoliopsida > Asterales > Asteraceae > Bidens > Bidens hawaiensis. The sequence continues at coordinate 3,288 of NW_027503606.1, forward strand.
TGCCAAGAAACACTGCTCATTTCACGATGACATCGGGCATAACACAAATGAATGTGTGGCCATAAAAAATGAAATCGAAGCAGCACTGAAATCTGGAAAACTTGAACATTTGGTCAAAGGTGTGAAACCTGGGACTAGTAAAGCTCCCGCGTGAGATAACAAGGGCCCATCGAAGAAGCAAGTTAAAGATCTAAATATCCACATGATTCAAGGCGGACATAGGGTTGGAGGAAAGAGCAGAGAGTCGGAGGATGAGGAATGGAAGAATGAACCTGTGATTTTCCCAAGAGTTGAAGACGGCCCGAATAACAAAATCCCTTGATTATCACCGCGCTCTTCGGTCATTACATATCGCAGTATGTCTTCTTCGACACTGGTAGTACATCTGACATTATGTACGAACAGTGCTTCGAACAGCTCGACGATGAAGACAAAGAAAGGTTGAAACCAATTCATGCTCCCGTTTATAGTTTTGGAGGAGAAGTGATGCACCCGCGAGGGGTTATATCATTCCCAGTCACTCTTAGTGATGGGACTCATTCAAGAATTGAGGAGGTTGAGTTCTTGGTTCTACCAGCAACTTCCAAACATGACATTATCTTGGGGCGGGAAGCAATTGGTGACTTCAACGCTCATCCATCCACAGCTCACGGTGCGGTTGGAGTCTCAACCCCCCACCGGAGTAGCTATCATTCATATCAATCGACACTGCTTTGTAACAGAAAGCTCAAAACCCAGCAAGGTCCCAAAGAAAACTCAGAGTACCGAGCTGGAAACGTGGGTATTGAATAAAAAGTTCCCCGATCAGACAGTTGTGATTGGGCCTGCTATCTCTGAGATAGTAAGATCTTTTTTGAAGCAGCTATTGACCAAGAACATGGGCATCTTCTCTTCGAAGCCCGCGGACATGACTGGTGTCTCGCGAAGCATTGCTGAACATAAATTGAGGGTAACCCAGATGTTTACCCCAATTGTTCAAAAGAAGCGGAAGATGGGCTCGGAACAAACGAAAGCTATGAATGAGCAAGTGCAAGATCTTCTTCACGCCGGAATCATCCGGGAAATCAAATACCAGACGTGGGTGGCTAATCCGGTCATCGTTCCAAAGAGCAACGGAACGTGGCGGATGTGCATTGATTTTAAGGACTTAAACAAAGCATGCCCAAAAGATTGTTATCCATTTCCAGAGAATGATCTCAAGGTAGATGTTGTGGCCCCGTTCAAGTTTAAGTGTTTCCTAGATGCCTACAAAGGCTATCACCAAATCCGCATGGCGGCTGGTGATGAGGACAAAATAGCATTTCGCACTGATTAGGGGATATTCTGTTAAAGAATGATGCCCTTTGGATTTAAAAACGCGGGTGCCACCTATCAGTGCTTAATGGAGTTTCCTACTCTGACCAAACCATATGCCTATCTGCTTCTGACATTGCTATTGGAGCCATACTATTGACAGGTAAAAAAAATCTTCAAACCCCAATTTACTATGTCAGTAGGACGTTGTCAGACCCGGAGACCATATATTCAATGCTCGAAAAGCTAGTCTTAGCACTGGTTTACGCTGCCCGGCGTCTCCGCAGATACTTTCAAGGTCATCCCATAAACGTGCTAACGGGATACAAGCTCAAAAATGTCCTGAGTAAACCGGAATTGTCTGTGCAATTGGCGAAGTGGGCCATCCAGTTGGGTGAACATGCGATTGAGTATAAACCCAGACCAGCAATTAAAGGGCAGGTGCTTGCGGACTTCGTTACTGAGGTTCCGCAGCACAAAGAGAAAGAATGTTTCATCGAGCAGCAACCCCATGTACCTCCGGAACAAGGACAAATCCGGTCGTTGTTCACGGACGGAGCCTCAAGCAGTGAATGGTCTGGCGCAGGCCTCAGGCTAGTCAACCCCGAAGGCCATGAGTTCACATGAGCCATAAAGTTAGACATCAATATCACTAACAACGAGGCGGAATATGAGGCTTTCCTAGCAGGCTTGAGGATACCTAAAAATCTTGGGGTAAACATTTGGAGACACGGGTGGACTCCATGCTGATTGCGAGACAGATTAATGGAACTTACGAAGCTAAGAATGATGTCATGGCTTCGTATCTATCGCAAGCAAAGGGCTTAATTCACCAATTCTCCTTTTTTAACGTTATTCACATCAAGAGGAGCGAGAACAAGTCTGCGGACGCCCTTAGCAAGTTTGCTTCAACAAATTTTGAGTATTTTGCTAAGGACATTCGTGTTGAAGTCATGGACCACCCGTTCGTTCCACAAAATCACGTCCTGGTAATTCAAATAGGTGTCGAATCATGGATTACACCAATCGAGGCTTATTTATCTTCTGGAATCCTCCCAACAGAAAAACCTGAGGCCCGTAAGATAAAACACAAAGCCTTGAATTACCAGATTAATGATGGTATTTTATACCGGAGATCGTTCATAGGACCGCTGTTGCGATGTGTAGACGCGGAAGACGCAAACTACTTAATTCGAGAAGTTCACGAAGGCATTTGTGGCTTACATGCGGGCCTAGGATGACTGTGGCAAAGATCATGAACGCGAGGTACTACTGGCCTGACATGCATTTAGACGCTGTGCAAGAAATCAGAAAGTGTGATTCCTGCCAACGTCACGCCCCCAATACCCTGCGCCCAAAAAACGATCTGATTCCGGTAACATCTGCCAGGCCGTTCCAGAAATGGGCTATTGAAATTATCGGACTATTCCCAGAAGCACCTAGACGAGTCAAGTTTTTTTATAGTAGCCATTGATTACTTCACCAAGTGGGTCGAAGCCAAACTGGTCGCATCAATAACGACATCGAGCGTTAAGAAGTTCCTTTGGGAATTCATTATTTGCCAGTTTGGTCTTCCGCAGGAACATGTAAGTGATAATGGGACCCAGTTTGTGGACAGCGGACTACAAGCAACTTCCAAGCATGACATTATCTTGAGGCGGGAAGCAATTGGTGACTTCAACGCTCATCCATCCACAGCTCACGGTGCGGTTGGAGTCCCAACCCGCACTGGAGTAGCTATCATTCATGTCAATTGACACTGCTTTGTAACAGAAATCTCAAAACCAGCAAGGTCCCAAAGAAAACTCAGACTACCGAGCTGGAAACGTGGGTATTGAATAAAAAGTTCCCCGATCAGACAGTTGTGATTGGGCCTGTTATCTCTGAGATATTATGATCTTTTTTGAAGCAGTTATTGACCAAGAACATGGACATCTTCTCTTGTAAGCCCGCGGACATGACTGGTGTCCCGTGGAGCATTGCTGAACATAAATTGAGGGTAACCCAGATGTTTACCCCAATTGTTCAAAAGAAGCGGAAGATGGGCTCGGAACAAACGAAAGCTATGAATGAGCAAGTGCAAGATCTTCTTCACGCCGGAATCATCCGGGAAATCAAATACCATACGTGGGTGGCTAATCCGGTCATCATTCCAAAGAGAAACGGAACGTGGCGGATGTGCATTGATTTTAAGGATTTAAACAAAGCTTGCCCAAAAGATTGTTATCCATTAGCAGAGAATGATCTCAAGGTAGATGTTGTGGCCCCGTTCAAGTTTAAGTGTTTCCTAGATGCCTATAAAGGCTATCACCAAATCCGCATGGCGGCTGGTGATGAGGACAAAACAGCGTTTCGCACTGATTAGGGGACATTCTGTTATAGAATGATGCCCTTTGGATTAAGAAAAACACGGGTGCCACCTATCAGCGGTTAATGGACCAGGCTTTCAAATGCCAGATAAGTCGAAACTTGGATGTCTACATGGATGACTTGGTAATCAAGATCGTTGAGGAAGATCAAATGTTGAGAGACATCAAAGAAACTTTCGAAACTCTAAGAAGTATCAGCATGAAGCTGAATCCAGCTAAATGTTCATTTGGGATGGAAGAGGGGAAATTCCTTGGAGTGATTGTCACATGTGCGGGCTTCAAAGCCAATCCTGATAAAGTCCAAGTCGTAGCCCGCATGACTTCTCCTTCTTCCCTCAAAGAGGTTCAGACACTTAATAGGAAATTTATGGCGCTAAATCGCTTTTTAGCAAATCATGCGGCAAAATCTTACCCATTTGTGTCAACGCTAAGAAATTGCCTCAAAAAGGCACATTTCAAATGGACCACGGAAGCTGAACAAGCATTTTTAGAGGTCAAAAGGTGCTTAATGGAGTTGCCTACTCTGACCACACCATATGCCTATCTGCTTCTGACATTGCTATTGGAGCCATACTATTGACAGGTAAAAAAAATCTTCAAACCCCAATTTATTATGTCAGTAGGACGTTGTCAGACCCGGAGACCATATATTCAATGCTCGAAAAGCTAGTCTTAGCACTAGTTTACGCTGCCCGGCGTCTCCGCAGATACTTTCAAGGTCATCCCATAAACGTGCTAACGGGATACAAGCTCAAAAATGTCCTGAGTAAACCGGAATTGTCTGTGCGATTGGCGAAGTGGGCCATCCAGTTGGGTGAACATGCGATTAAGTATAAACCCAGACCAGCAATTAAAGGGCAGGTGCTTGCGGACTTCGTTACTGAGGTTCCGCAGCACAAAGAGAAAGAATGTTTCATCGAGCAGCAACCCCAAGTACCTCTGGAACAAGGACAAATCTGGTCGTTGTTCACGGACGGAGCTTCAAGCAGTGAAGGGTCTGGCGCAGGCCTCAGGCTAGTCAACCCCGAAGGCCATGAGTTCACATACGCCATAAAGTTAGACTTCAAGATCACTAACAACGAGGCAGAATATGAGGCTTTCCTAGCAGGCTTGAGGATACCTAAAAATCTAGGGGTAAAACATTTGGAGGCACGGGTGGATTCCATGCTGATTGCGAGACAGATTAATGGAACTTACGAAGCTAAGAATGATGTCTTGGCTTCGTATCTGTCGCAAGCAAAGGGCTTAATTCACCAATTCTCCTCTTTTAACGTTATTCACATCAAGAGGAGCGAGAACAAGTCTGCGAACGCCCTTAGCAAGTTAGCTTCAACAAATTTTGAGCATTTTGCTAAGGACATTCATGTTGAAGTCGTGGACCACCCGTCCTTTCCACAAAACCAAGTCCTGGTAATTCAAACAGGTGTCGAATCATGGATTACACCAATCAAGGCTTATTTATCTTCCGGAGTCCTCCCAACAGAAAAATCTGAGGCCCGTAAGATAAAACACAAAGCCTTGAATTACCAGATTAATGATAGTATTTTATACCGGAGATCGTTTCCTAGGGCCGCTGTTGCGATGTGTAGACGCAGAAGACGCAAACTACTTAATTCGAGAAGTTCACGATGGCTTTTGTGGCTTACATGCGGGCCCTAGGATGACTGTGGCAAAGATCAATAACGCGGGGTACTACTGGCCTGACATGCATTTAGACGTTGTGCATGAAATCAGAAAGTGTGATTCCTGCCAACGTCACGCCCCTAATACCCTGCGCCCAAAGAACGATCTGATTCCGGTAACATTTGCCTGGCCGTTCCAGAAATGGGCTATTGACATTATCTGACCATTCCCAGAAGCCCCTGGACGAGTCAAGTTTTTTATAGTAGCCATTGATTACTTCACCAAGTGGGTCGAAGCCAAACCGGTCGCATCAATAACGGCATCGAGCGTTAAGAAGTTCCTTTGGGAATTCATTATTTGCCTGTTTGGTCTTCCGCAGGAACAGGTAAGTGATAATGGGACCTAGTTTGCGGACAGCGGACTACAAGAATGGCTGAAAGAACTCCAAGTCATTCAAAATTTCACATCTGTAGCGCATCCGCAAGCAAACGGTCAGGTTGAGCGAACCAACTGAACAATCATGGCAGGGTTCAATGCAAGGTTTGGAACTAAGAGAACGGGCTGGGTGGACGAGTTGCCCGATGTACTTTGGGCCTTCCGCACCCAAAAGAATTCCAGCATTTCCTAGACGCCCTTTAGTTTAACCTATAGCACTGAAGCCATGATCCCAGCCGAAATAGGGATTCCATCCTCAAGAGTCTTGCTGATCGATGATAATGATCACGAACTCAGGATAAATCTTGACCTCCTTGAATAGAGGAGGGACTGACATCAATCCGCGAGCACAATTATAAGCGACAATTGCAGAAATATTATAACTCGCGGGGTCTAAAAATGCGAGTTTGATGCGGGAATTTTATCTTCCGAGACAATGAGGCTTCCGGCCAGGAACCTCCGGGCAAGTTGGCCCCAACTTGGGAAGGCCCTTATAAGATAAAACAATTTCTATCGAAGGGCGCTTACAAGTTAGAAAAATTGGATGGGACTGAGATCCCTCGAACATGGAACGGGGCCCAGTTGAAAAAATGCTACATAAAATATGTACGTTTTCATTTTATGTTTTGGCCTGCGTGCCCGAATAGACAAGCAAACTATGTAATTTCATTTTTGTAATTCGGCTTATGCCTGATCTATGGAAATTTATTTTAGTCTCATGTAAATATGTGTTGCTATGTAATCCTTTATTGACAAGCAAGAAGATCCTACAAACACTTATATTATGAAAGAATAAGACAAAGTGTACCGGATGAGACAAGACTTCTTTATATGTACAAATGGGATTACAGAAAAAAAAATGATGAGTTACAAAAAATATACATATAGAGGAAGCTATATCTATGATGTGGCGCCTTCGTGTTCCGCGTTCTCGTCGTCCGCATCATTATGAGGTTCCTCATCCTCTTCACAAAGACCAAGGAGGTCTTTCAGTTGTTCTATCCCATCCTCCTTGTCCGCAAGCTCAAATATCTGCTCCGCAAAAGAAAACTTCAAAGTATCAAAAGTTTTTGTCTTCTGGATAAGTACGGCAGCTGTATCCTGGCCGTGCAAAATATATTCTTCCGGAAGCTTGGCTTCTGAGGCAAATTTGTAGCCTTCCTGGAAGCCTGTTTGACGGCCAGCCTGTTTGGACGCATTCAAAAGAATGGCGACACAGTCCCCAAGCTCGTCACTATCCCAAACATCGCCAGTTGGAATGATTAAACAAAAATAATTATGGACAATTTAATTATTTACAATAAAATAGGATAAATACCTTGGGGACTCCTTCCGCCAACAGCCACTTCTTGTCCGCCTTAGCCAGGAAAATCTCCATTTTATGGCTAGCACATTCTAAGGTTTGTTCCCGACTCTTGGCAGCAAGATTGGTCAGACGCTTGTCTTTAGCCGCATTAAGCCTGTAGAGTTCTTATCAGTTCATCACGTTTATCCAGTTGACGATGGAGAACGACCTTGGCTTCCTCAGCAGCTAAACGATTAGCCTTTTCTACCTCCATGGCACGACGGCTCTCCTTAGACTCATCCATAGCCCCGAGGGCTTCCTTCTTGGCTTCAGCAACCATAATCTCCAGGTTATCCTACTCCTTATTCATCACCAGCCAGTCCCGGCATATCTCTTGGCTGGTAGAGATAGTATTCGCCAAATTATACGAGTGAGAGTTCAATAACTCTTGGAGAATACGGAGGCGTTGTCGTTCCCTCTCAGCGGGAGGAAGATTTTCCCGCAAATATTCAAAGCATGCATCTGCGTTGCTTAGCGTTGTATTTTGACGTAAAGTCCAACGTGGATGATGTATAGCAGCTTCCTCCTCGCGAGGGGAGGGAGAGGCCTGGCGCCCATAAGAAAAAGTACTAGCACCTCCCGGACTTCTGAAGCGATGAACATTGAAAAGTTGACATATGAAAATCTTGAAAGTCACCAACTTCCTTATCCTTCAGCGGAGAGTTATTCGTTATTACAATCGGATCGTGGACGGTGTTAGGCGGCGGGGATGGCGGTGGAGGAGGCGGAGTCGAATCTTTTAGACCTGAAACGCCCTCAGAAAAATCTTTTAGGGCTACTGGAAAACGTCAATAATGCATCAGGCATGTGTTTGATCCATAATAATGGACAAATGTAAGAAGTATTCAACTTACCCAAAGAGATATCATCAGAGGAAAGTTGGTGAAGGTGTGTTTCCAAATTAGCAAGTTTTGGCGTTTTTGACTTTTTGGATGGAGCAGCCTTGGTGGGTTGAACTTTACGTTTGCTAGCCGCCTTGGAAACACCTACACCAACGGCTTGAGGCTCCTCCTCAACGTCAACATCACCAACCGTTTGGTGATCACCCTCATCGCCCGTCACCGAGTCTGCGGTTGCCTTTGAACCCAACTTGCGAGTTAAACCTATAAATGAGGGCAGGACGTTTGTGGAGTCAGTAGTATCAATAAGTGCTTCTCCACAACGGGGCGATGATTCTTCACTAGAAGATAGAAGTACTATCACCCCGCTAGGAGTCATGGAAGTAAGAGGTTGAGATTTTAAAATTCCCTCACCTTCGGCGATGATCTTCTCACCTTTCGCGAACATAGCCTCAGACACCATAGGCTCCGCGTGACGAGTGGAGAACAAAAAATTGTTCCTGGTGCATTCAAGAAACGGAAACTCATTGGGATGAATGGGCCGACGCACCATCAGACCTTCCACTTTATCCAGAAGGGAGCAAAGAATAGAGCCTTCACCTGTAATTGAAAATGTCAAGATTTAGAAACGAAATTCTGAATAATAAAATAAAGACTCACTCTTGTCAGAATTCTCGAAGTATGGCTCCAAGGCGAGGAATGGCCATAAACGGCTCATCTTTGCATACACCAGTGCCCCTTTATGAATCGCCCGCAGCGGCGTGGGTGTCTTGGTCAAAGTGGTATACCAAGGAAGGTCAATCTCGGTGGTAGCGGTGACGGATGGGGAGGTATCATTAGCCTTGCGCCGAGCCATCGTGAATGGAATTGCATCCTCCCGAACCCAGAAGAACTTGGATTTCCATTCGTAAAGACTCCAGTACCACTCAGTACCGATAGGAGCCTTCTTGGTAGCAGCCCGACCGTACCACCCATCACGGTTCGTCAACTGGTAAAAAACGGCAAACCGGCCAACTGTAGGCTCAATGACGTGGGCATGACAGCAAAACTCAAAATGACGAACACGTAGCATCCAAAGAGGATGAATTTGAGACAAGTGAAGACCATAGGACGTCAATATGGCCTTCATAAACTTCGTTGCGGGTAACCGGAAGTTTCCCGTCGTAAAGAAGTCAACGTATACGGCCATTTTTCCCGCCGGAGGTTCAGTAGAAATCGAACCGTCGGCGCCAAACCGTACACGTGGAAGTTGTCATTATAGTCTTTTTCTTTCAGATTCACAACAACTTCATGAATGGCCGGGGTATTCTTCTTCTCACCAGCCATAAGATTAATAAATATGAGAAGTTTTTAAGATCTGGATGTTTGAGAGAGAAAAAGATTCAAAGATAAGAGCGAATTGAAGTTTGCAAGTGAGATATTTATACTCACCGCAATAAATACGACAGATTGATTGCCAGAAGAAAGAGAAAACGCGGACCGCTATATGATCGACACGTCAGACGGGAGATTCGAAAAAGTAGGAACATGTTGTCAAAAGGCGTTAAACACGTCTCGTCAGTTACCTCACAATGTTTCTCTCTCCACCACATCATCACAATTATCCCACTTGCAATAAATTCAAAATATCTTACAAGTTATATTACCCTCATACAATATAATATTCACATAAAGACAAAAAAAATCTTTATCATTCATATTCAAAAGATGATTACAAGAATATGGGAATAAGTTACAAGATTTGGTCTATCCTGTGGGTTAGGAGTTGGAGCATCCTCCGGAGGGGTTGGTGGAGTGTCCTCAGCCGAGGCATCCTCTGATTCATCATCCAAGTAGTTCCTCTGATGTTGCACACCATCATCGGCTGAGGAAAACTCCGGGAAGCATATTTTGTAGAGGGAATATCAGGTTGTCATACTCCTTAATCCGCATATCATATTCCTGCCTAACGTCAAGGCCATGAAGCGGATGACTTTCAAAATAACGGTTGGTTTGAGCATACATCATCCCTTCGTCGAATCCCTTCGCGCGGCCGGATTGGGAGGAAGCAGTTATCAAGTTCGCAAAACAATCAGTTAGCTCAGAACTCCCTTTAATATGACGGATAACCTGACAAAGGCAAAAAGTGATTCATTAGAATCAAAAATATGAAGTGTGTAATAAAAAAACATATGAGGAAAACTCACAGAATCAAGCCCTCGGTTGACGAATCACTGTCGGTCTTGCTCGGCACGCTTCGCCCTGCTCCGAAGCTCCAGCAACTCGTCAGTCATTCTTTGTTTTTCATCGGAAACCTCAGTAGCACAAGCTTTCGCTTCCGCACGAGATTGCAGCAAGGAGTCATAAGCAGACTGCATTTCAGCAGCACTTTTGTCTTTAAGCTCAGATCGCTCCTTCTGCAGCTTCAGTTCGGCCTCAAGCTCCTGGATCCGGTTGCCTTGGCGGGTTACCTGGCTTTCTAAGGCCGAATTAGCTTCAAGGGCCCCTACCAAGTCATACTTTCTCTTCTGGGTTTCAGCTCGAGCAGCCTCAAGGGCCGCATTTTGCCTCTTGCTGGCTTCTTTCCACTGACGAGCAGTGGCAGCATTCCAGTTTTTTCTCACCCTTAAGGGCGATCTCGGCATCAGATAGTTTCCACTTCGCCGTGTTTGCCGATGACCGATGCTCCGCCGCTTTTTGTTTAGCTTCATCGGCGGCTCGAGAAACTTTACCAAGCTTGCCACCCATTATGTGCCATTCGTGTAATATTTCTTGTACACAAGCCAAAGAATTGGCAAATAACGAAGAAACATCCATATGAAGATCATGGCGTGAGCGGCCATGCTGATAGATCCGCTCCGCAGGTGGCACGCATTGCTTAATAAAAGCCATGAACACCTCCGGATCAGTGAAGCGTGTCCCATTAACAATACCCCAATTTGGGGTGAACAAGTGATAATCCTCCCTGGGTTCGCCTCTCCATAATAGTCAGAACTCGATGCATCGAGGAGAACTGGGATAGAGGAAGATTGATGAGGAGCACCGTGTATCGACCCTCTTCCAACTTCATGGACAGACTGTCTGAACCTAAATTCTCCTCCTACACCCGTAGACGGAGATGAGGAAGTGAAAGAAAATTGTGGAGGAGGGCTAGGAGGGGACTCTTGGGTCCTGTAACCCTCTTCGTTCAAAATAGGATCATTTTCCTAGAACCCGGTAGCTCCCCCGACCTGAAAAAGATAGTCTAAAGAGTCATTAGTTTCGGGTTGAAGATTGGACCCCTCCACATTTGCCTCAGTTAGAGGTGTAGGAGGCTTATCTTCCGTTTCCTTCTCGAGAGGAGGAGACGGTTGTTTCTCAGATTCCGGTGTTGGTGATGCTAATTTCTCCAACACATCATCTCCAATAATCGACGGATCTACGCAAGAAAATCACATTTAACTACTAATCAAAGCAGTGAAATATAAAAAGTGAAGTACGTACCAGTTACCGTCTTCATGCGTTCAGCAAGACTAAACTGCGGCTTCTTAGGACGATGAGCCCGCCATTTCTTAGCCGCTGGTTCGCCTTTGGTGTCCGCAGCACTCGCACCCGCATCACTAGCTTGAGAAGACCCAAAAGATCTTTTCTGCTCCAACTCTGCCAACAGGTGCGAAACAGATGAAATTTCAGAAGCATCATCAAATATCTCTTCTTCTTGGGTCGAAGAATCGTCACTCGATGATAGAATGACGATTACCCCATCAGAAGTGAGGGCATTAAGCGGAGGAGGGTTTAAAACATACGCACCTGATTGAAAGGTAGCATCCGAAACAATTGGTTCGGCACGCACCTTAACGGGAAAAAGGAAGTGGCCCTCAGTCTTTTCAAGGACAAGATTATCTTTCGCGTCATGAATACTCTTCCTCGCGCAACCTCTATCCTCAAAAAGTGAGTTTAACATGGGTCCTGGACCTGAAAAGATAAACATGAAATATCAATTATAAAGTTCCAAAACAGAAGAAAGAGGAAGAGGACGACTTACGCTCGTCTAAACCGATGAAAATGGGCTCCAAATATGGAGATGGCCATAACCGGCTCATGCCTGCCCATACAAGGGCTTCCTCGGGTAATGCCCGCATTGGCGTCGGCTCCGAAACTAGGATAAAAAACTATACCTGACCCACATGGGAAGCCGTGACAACTTCCGGGAGCTCTTCGGTGGCCGGTCGTCGGACCATAGTATTGGGCACTACGTCCTCAGATATCCAGAAAAACTTACCACGCCAATCATTAGAGCCTTTCTCAATCTCTTAACCGATACACCTGTCGGAAAATCCCTGACACGTGAACCAACCACCACGGTTGGCCACTCGGTAAAAAACATGAAATCGGTCGACACGGGGTAACATCCCATGTGCAGTACATACAAATTCGTAATGGCGAATTCGCATGATGGAACGAGGATGTAACTAGGATAAATGGATCCCGTATGCACTTAACACCTTCATAAAAAACATGGTCATGGGAAAACTAAAATTCCCATAGGTAAAAAAATCAGAAAATACAGCCATCTTGCCAGGCGGTGGCAAACTAGCGATAGATCCGGGAGAGGGAAATTCTGGTGCCCACTCCGGTGGAATACCATAGGTGTCGATTAGCTTTTTATAGTCAGATTGATCCCATTGAACCTCTACCTCGTAAATTTCAGATTGACTAGTCGTCATTACAGCAAGATATGATGAATAATACGCAGTTGTAAGAAAAAATCGGGCGGTTAATCGAAATCTTCAGAAAGAAAAAGACGAAGGATATTCAAGAGTCAAAGGCGATAAAACTTCGAAAGGAAGTTAACCTCTCCTATTTATACTCATCGCAATTAATGGGATGGGATATGAACAGTGGAGAGAGAACGTCGAAACCCAATCAACAGGCGACACGTCACGCGGGAAATTTGAAAAAGCAAAAAGGTGAACAGTCGGGTACAGTGACAGCCGGTATAAACGTCACATCCTCTAACACACGCGCCTGCAGGTTGTCACCTCGTACTATTGTATGGTTATCCAACACAAAAAATCTTCACCATAACTTGCAAATTTCAGAAAATCTCCAAAAACACCCTTAAGTCCAAAATTTCACCCGCATAAAGTACTTCACGCGGAAGAAACACTGGACTGGGGGACTTATAGAGGTGGGGTCCAAAAAGAACCAAATACCCTTAAGTATCACCCGCGGGTCGACCAAGAGCTCCTCGCATGACACCCGTGGGACACATGGATCACCCGCTTAACCGTCTAAGGAAGAAACACCCACATGACGCATGCGGACTCATCCTGGAACTCTCAAAAGTCATCCGCAAGACGGAATACCTGTACGCACAAAATGACCAGGAGGCAATGCCTCGGGACAGCTGTCATTAACTAATTACATTCTAGAAGATTTACCAAGATGCTTTCTTGAGTAATACGTGATTTCTCGGCCAACCAATGAAGGACACCTGATAAGGCCGTTATAACCGTGCACATGGCCAGAGGTTATTTATCATCCTATCTCGTAAGGACGTGTGTCCAGGTTGTTATGCATGCACATGCAACATATAACTTAAGCCTATCATATGAGGACACGTGTCCTGGTGGTTACGAGAACATCTTCTAAAATGGACAGCTGGCCCAATCACCTTCCCACATTCTTCGGCTATAAATACTCTTTGAATCTTCATGAGATATTCATTCACACTCACTATACTCTTACTATACACTTAAGTACTTTATCTTCTCCGTTAGGATTGTACTTATTCTCACGCCGGAGGGTGGTTGCGGGAAGACACCCCCCCCCTCGTGTCCTTCCCGTAACAAGCTCACGGTGTTTGTTTTGCAGGTTCACGTCACTGGACTTCGGGAATTGTTCTCATATCGTATTGGTTGTTATCCGTATCCTACCATGTGGAATCATTGGATCTAAGACGCGTCAAGGAGAGTAGATCCGTGTTTCTTCATACGGTGTTTGAAGTCGGACTTCAAACGTTAAATAATTTGAGGAAGAATGAAATCACGTCACAATTAAACTCTAAAAAAAATATGAAAAATAATGTTGTTAAAAAATATGACTTTCAAATGAATTAAATTGAAGTAAGTCTAAAATGTGTTTCAAATGAAAGTTGAAAAGTATAGTGATTGGAATAAAACTGGGAGAGGGAGTATGAATTGAAGTGAGTGCTAAAAGTGTTTCAAATGAAACCTGGAAAGTACAGTGATTGAAATAAAATTTAGAGAGGGAGTATGAATTTAAGTAGTGCAATATATGTGGAACCTTTGATAGTTATTTTACAATCACCTTCCTCATGTTTTACTCCTATATATGTTATTCTCGTGTGTGCCCAAAATTGGTAGACACGGTTCTTGAATTAACAACCGGCCGTACACTACCGACCGGTCTCAGGATCAACAGGAAGGAAATAGAGCACATGTCCCAATGTAAATCAGAAGATGTTAAGGTTTGAGCCCCGTAACTACATAATAGTTTCCCAACTTCACACCGCTGAGCCACTATCGTTGGGACGAATTGAAATCCTCAAGCTCGTGCAATCTGGATTTTTTGACCTTGTTTGATCAAGTGAATCAAGAAAGTGTATTAAAAATAAACAATAACAAAATCCAGGTAAAATAAAAAACTAAGCCCTATTTAAAGGCAACTATTAACTTAACCAACAGGAAATTTAAACTACGAAAAACATAACAGACTTTTGATTTAAATAATTACTAACAAGTATAATAGAAAACTTTAGTGCCACAAAGCCCCCATTGGCCCGCTTTGCGGCACTTTATTGGTGCACGGCATTTTGTTTGTTTTTTTCTCTTTTAATTATGGTACCGTAGTGAATGTAAGGAAAACCGACCAAATGTCAATATTGTTTTCGTTTTAGTTCGGGTATCGTAACGAACGTAAAGAATCCAACCAAATTCATATGGACTCGCCGTGTTTTGTTTTAATTCCAGTATCGTAACGAACATAACGAAAACCATCTGAATGCAAATTTTGTTTTTGTTTTGGTTATGGTATTGTAACGAACGTGATGCGAACAGACCAAATTTGTGACGACTTACCACCTCAATGCATGAGATAGACAACGCTTAGATTTTGTTACTTTGCGCCTGGATTTTACCAACTTACCCGGTGCAACGCGCTGGCAATACCCCTAGTTATGAATAAAAAGGATATCTTAGGTACCAAGTTATTTAACTTGGTATATGAACTTTAGATCTCCACCAAACCACCAATTAAGATCTTTCCTACCGTCTTTATAATTTTTGTATTCAGGGACGAACCTAGTGTTAAACTAGGGGTAGCCTTCTCTACCCCTCATTTTTTTGTCGACAGTGCAAAAAAAATTTGAGTCGTTTTCGTATTTCGATACCCCTAAAAAATATAGCGTTATCCATTTTTTATTAAAGTCCAACCAATTTAAAAGCTCAACACAATAAAAGCCAAATGTTAAACTACTAATGACACAAGTCACATCAACCCAAGAAAAACAGAAATGCAAATATTGAAGATCAATTGGATTTAATCCAAGTTGTGTTCATGAATAGTGAACACGGCAACGGAAACTCTTCATCGCCCGGTGGGTTATGGCTTCTGGTCAATGAGATAATGAAGTGAGATCATATGAGAGAATATTATATATATTGTATTATTGTGATAATATATAATATAACTAGGTTGGAGCCCGTGCTCCACACATGTAGAAAATTAAAAAAATATAAAAAATAATACATGTAATACGTAAATTTAATTTTTTCATATAATAATTTTTATTTATGACTTTTTTATTAAATTTTTAATATACATTATGCACTATAATTTTAAGTTTTAAAATAAAACATTCATACTGATATTGTTATATTAAATATTGTGTATATAAAAATGATATTTATAACAAAATGTTGTCACAGATTTAAAAACTCTATTTACAGATAAGTTTTTCTTGTAAAATAAAAAAAATATTGTATTTTAAAATCAAAAGATAAATGGCGAACAATCTTAAATTGTTGTGTTAAAAAGATATTAGAAGACAATGCGATATTATGAATTATGGAAATTTAACAGTTAAATATAATTTTGGTTTATATTTAAACAAATTTCACATTTATATATGTTAAGTCAAAAAATCAAACACAATTACCATTTTACTGGAGTTGGTAAGCACATTTGGTTTAAAACATAAGGCCTTAGGTTCGAAACATGTATCACTCAATAATTTATTTTTTAAAATTTTATAGTCTTATGGGTCATAGGTTATACTAGGAAAACAGGTCATGAATCATAATATATAAGAAATAGTGACATGACATTTACTTGGTATCATACGTGTAGTGCCTAGTTAAATGACATATGGACAAAATTGTGTTGTTTTAATAGATTAGTTAGATGAAATCGAATGGAAGGAACTTTTCCTTTTAATTGAACTTCAAAAACTTATTTCTTATAAAAAAAAGCTCAAACATATTTATAAACCTAACAATCATAAATTTGATTAGAAGTAGAAAATTACTCTTGAATATATTTATAAATGAAACTTTTAAAAGCTCTCTTGTTGCTCTCTAGATTCTCTCAAACCATCAGATTGTTTGATTTGTAAATGAAAGCTTCTTATGCATTTGATCCGAATACACGGATATGAGTCTCACCAAACCCAGATAGCCCTTAAACGGGTTATACGATCTCATTATATTAAAAATTAATCTCACCAAATATTTGATATGAAAATCCAATACAATAGGTATATACTAAAAATTAATATCCGATTTTAAAATATATATATATATAATTAATAAACAATTTCAGAGTAAAAAAAATAAGCGAGCCATGAGTCTCAACAAACTCAAATAGCTTTTAAACCGAGTTATAACATCTTATTTGTTTGTGAAACCCTTTGCTCGTCAAATCCTAAGTATATTATTAAATTCATTACAATAAATAAAAATATATAAATATAAATATTGGAAAAGAATAATTTAAACAACCCCGTAATACGGGGGATAAAAACTAGTAAAAGATAAACATAAACTTTAAATAAATAAAACTTAAATAATAATAAATTTGATTTGATATCCTCGTTATCCTCCCCTTGAGATCGACCTAGCCACCCCTCAGTTTTATCTTTTAACGAATCGAAATAAAATATATCATTCACCCCTTTAGTCTTGATTCGTTCCTTTCAAATCTTCAATCTAAAGAATTTTCATCATCTCTTAAACTTTAACTTCGGTAGCGCTTTTGTTAAAATATCCGCCTTTTATTTCTCTCCACTAATGTGCTCAACTTAGACTTCACCATGTTCAAATTCACGGATGAAATGAAATCTAATATTGATATGCTTACTTCTCCCATGAAACACTGGATTTTTCATCAAATCTATGGCAGATGTATTATCCACATGTAACATCGCCACCTTATCTTCATGCCCAGTCAACTCGCTAAACAATGGCCTTAACCATGTAGCTTGATAAGCCGTAGTTGCTGCTTCCATGTACTCAAATTCACATGACGACAAGGCTACAATTTGTTGTTTTTGTGAAACCCAAGAGATCAATGCACCTCCATAATATCACGTCATTCTGGTGGTACCCCGTCCATCCGTTTGATCCATACCATAAATACTCTCACAAAAACCAACTGACTCTCTATTACCGCATCCGTATGTTGAACCATATCCACTTGTCTCGTGTACGTATCATAATATATACTTCAGAATCTGCGTATGGGATTGTTTCCCTTATTTCATGAACCAACTAACAACTCCAAATTAGTAACTCAAATCGAGCCTAGTGTGTGTTAAATACCTTAAGCTACCGATTATTCTTCGATATTCGGTTGCATAAACGGATTCTCCTTCTTTATCTTTCGTTACTTGTAACCGATGTTCCATAGGAAATCGAGTCGGGTTGCGCTCTCTTAAACTTGCACTCGTTAAAATTTTATTAGCATAAGCTTCTTGTTTCAACTTTATGTCATTTTTCTTCTGTGCTACTTCAACGCCAAATCGTAAGAAAGCATTCCGAGATCTAGCATCTCGAACTTATTCTTCAGTTGACTTTTGAATTTCTCAATCTCATTTGTCTCGACCCAATCACGATAAGATCATCGACATATACACCAGCAATGAGAATGTGTGTTCTTATATTCCTCTCGTACACCGCTGGTTCTCTCACGCATTGAATAAAATCCAAACCTTTCAACGTTTTGTCCAGTTTTCGTTCCAAGCTTGTGGGGCTTGGCAAAGACCGTACAAAGCCGTCTGTAACTTATAAACCATACCGTGTTCCTGGGAACTTCAAAACCATCAGGTTGCTTCACGTACAATTCTTCCTCCATTTCGCCATTTAAGAAGGCCAATTCTACGTCCAAATGGTAAATGAACCAACCATAATTTTCTATAAATTGCTAAAATCAAACATGCAGTTTCCATTCTCGCCATAGGGGAAAAACGTCATCAAAGTTTACTCTGTGCTCTTGCAAATACCCATTCGTGACTAATCTTGCTTTGTACTTTGTTATTGAACCGTCTGCATCACGTTTGGTATTAAACACCCATTTCAAACAAATCGCCTCATGACCCGTTGGTAGGTTACATAAGTCCCACATTTTATTTTGTTCGATTGAGACTAGTTCTGATCCCATTGTTTCTTGCCAATTTTTGTATTCTTAGTCTCTTAAAAGGTAGCTGGTTCTTCATCTAGGAGAAGACTTCTTCTTCACTCAACATTACATAATCTTTAAACCTTTTAGGAGGGATCGATGGAAGACCAATTCTTCGTAACTTAGGTTTGGGATTTTCTTTCGGTTGATCTTCAAATGCAGGCTTGTTAAGGATTGTTGGGTCATCTTTATAGGCTGGAATGTCTTGTTAAACTTCTTCTTGGACCAGCTCGATTATAATTTCAACAATTCAAGTCTGGTTCCGATTTGAAACAAGTTGGTATGTCGAGACCAACCAAACTTTTGACTTTCTTTGAAACGGACATTCCGACTCACATAAATACGGTTTTAAGTTGGGTCATTCAGTCTATAAGATTTTGATACCGGTTCGGTTCCGAGATGTACAACCTCCATGCTCCAGTCATCTATTTTTTGTAGGTTGACGAGGGGTATCTTCATGTACGTTAAATACCCAAACACTCGTAAGTGTGTTATATTGGGCTTTCGGCCCTTCAAGGTTACGTAGGGGGTTATCGTATTCAATGATTTGGTTGGTACCCGGATCAACACGTAAATCGAGTGTCTCATCATTTCTCCTCATAAGTTTTGTGGAACGTCCATAGCTTTCATCATACTTCTTATTGCGTTTTGGAAGTTCAGTTTCGTCTGTCGACTACACTGTTTTGTTGAGGAGAGTAAGTAGTTGTAAACATTCTTTTTATTCCTTCTTAATCATAATATTCGGTGAAATAGTTTTGAGAAACTTTCCACCTTGATCGCTTCCACTTCGTGTTTAATATTTTTGAAAATACCCAAAGCATCATTCTTATTTGTAATAGTATAAACCCACATGTAACACCCCCGATAAAGAGAAATACACCCGGGTGTGATGTACAAACTGTTCAAAACACATGTGACACTATTAAGTGACAATATTAATATCAATTCATTCAAAGGCATCAAGTACACAATTTGTTGCAAATAAAGAAATTTCAATGAAAATGAAACATTTAAACACTTATTTAAAATATCCCAAGTCTAGTGTCTCCGTCCGTTTCATCGTCTAATAATTTTACATGTAACATATATATAAAATAATGTCAACTAACTCAACAGTTGGTGAGTTCACACATTTTAAATACTACATAAAAACCATATAATTCCATGAAAACTTGTGAAAGGCAAATAAGAGTTATTTGCACTCGAATCAATGTCCTGAGTGTAAAGAATAAATGAAGGTCCTTTCCAGTTGGGATTGTGCACTAACGTACTCGGACCGGGGTCCCTTTTCCACTCGAAACACGGTCCTGAGTGCAAAGGGGGGCGTATGATCATACTTATCGAAGAAATCCATGCACGTAATCTTTGGGCAAGTAACAAGTAAGCACACAAGTCCATGATGCGAATGTAGTTTGTAATAAGAAATAATAAGCAAATGAGTTTGAATATGATATATATGATACCCCCCCCCCCCAATATGTAAAATCGTTAAAAAGGGGTGTGAGAAACTTACCTTTGAGATTGGAGATAACATGGAAAGAAAAACCGTAAGTGCGTTAAATGAAACCGAACGATTGAATCTCACGAGCTAAAGTAACAAGAACACGAGAATTACTAACTAATTAATGGAAATAAAATGTCGATTTTAAGGTTCATATGTAATTATTTATATATATATATATACATATATATATATATACATATATATATATATATATATATATATATATATACATATATATATGTATATATATATATATATATATATACATATATATATATATACTTTACACGTTTTTAGGGTAAATTTAATATTTAAGTCTAACGAAATTTTAACGGTTTATTATTAGCATAATATTACTTATAAGGTTAATATTTGAATATAACAATGTTTACGGGATTTTATCGTTACCGGTACATTTTAGAATAAACGGTTGATGGTTTAGATTTTATAAAGTTACTGTAAGGCCCCGTTACCGGAAGCCCTACTTTCGCGTCGGATTTACTCATAAACACAGTTCTTCAAATCAGAGTTTATTAAAACTTTTCGCGGAATATAAAACATCAATCATTTGTTACAAATCATTCAATCTTTTCTTTGATACCATAACACAAAACTTTATATTTAAAACATCTTTACTTCTTTCTTCAGATGCCAGCCGTTCAAGCCATGCCGTGTGTCATCCTCATGCTAACTCTATAATCAGCTCACCTGCGTGCATACTAAAAGTCAGCTACGCTGAGTGAGTTCTAGTTAATTAAGCAACTTATCATACAACCACTTCATACAATATATATACGTATCCGAAGACACATAGTCCACTGTCTAACATGCCACTGTTTAACCACTTAATTACCCCTATAGCTTAACCATTGATGCCACTTATGCCACTTTATGCCACTTGTGCCAATTTATGCCACTTATGCCACTTTATGCCACTTATGCCACTTATGCCACTTGTGCCACTTTATGCCACTTATGCCACTTATGCCACTTGTGCCACTTATGCCACTTGTGCCACTTTATGCCACTTATGCCACTTATGCCACTTGTGCCACTTTAATAACGAAGACACGCATAGACTCACTCTACCACGTGCTCACGTTATGCCCCTAACTCTATTACTAGACCCCTATCCAGTTCTATCACACTATACTCCTACTTGTCTATAACCCACTTCCTATCAGCACATTATTTACATAATAGCAAGTCACACATAATAACGACGGCACGTACAGGCTTTCCCTATCACGTGCTCACGTTATGCCACTAACACCTTTACTAGACTCTTGCCACTTCTAACACGCTCTACCTCTACTTGTCTACATCACACTTCATATCAGTTCGGTATTTACGTAATAAACCAGTCACATCATAACATTCCTACACACTATCAACCACTTGGAATTTACTATCCTTGGCGATACGTGCAATATCCGAAGATCGTTCACGTACCGACAAGCTTTATAAAATATATACCTCGTATAACATCTATAGCATACACTTACCACTTAAGGTAAGTGTATTCACACTTCACATCGAGTATGCACACAGCCCCGAAAACATAACAAGGAAATGGGGCTAGAAACTCACCTGAATACGGTTACGTTCTCCGTTGATTGTAATTCCTTTCTTTAACTGGGCTCGGCTAACTGTATAATATTTACACATATCAATTAACTACTACTACTTGTTTTCGATAACTGCCTTAACACATTTTCCATTAGGTTTTTAATTCATTTTAAAAACGAACTTCGCTTCAGGCGAGGTTAAACCTTAGGCGAACTTGGAAACAGCTTGGTTCTGGCTTGATTCGATCGAATAGGAACACGTTCGATCGAATAGGAACACGTTCGATCGAATACAACACGTTCGATCAAACAGGAACACGTTCGATCGAATAGGAACACGTTCGATCGAATACAACACTCATTCGATCGAATACAAAACTCATTCGATCGAATGAGTTGGAGACCATTCGGTTGCTTCCCTATTCGGTCGACTGGACTTGTTCGATCTACGCATTCGATCGAATGGACTGATTCGATCGACTGGTTCGATCGAATGAGTCTGATTCGACTCCTTCAAGCTGGCGACGGAGAAACCCACGGGTTTTCCAGATTTTTCCAGATTTTTGACCCAAAATCGACGTTTTTGACATGGAAATGCTCGGGATTGAAAGGGCTATCGATTCCTTGTACTTTTAAACACAAAAGCTTGCATTTTGACATCAAAACAAGGCGGTTTTTGACCCGAAAACTCAAGTTACGAAAATGGGAGTTTTTGCTCGATTTGATCTCGAAAATGGTTATGAAAACGGATGATTTTCGAGAGGGACTTACCAAAAACGATTAGGAACAAGATTGTGGACTCGGATTTGTGATTTGAGAACTTTCTCTCTCTAGCTTCTCTCTCTAGAAATGAGAGTGTTTGGGTGGGTGTAAGTGAAGGAAGATGGTGAAAATGGTGGAAGTGTCAAGAACTTTCGTTTATATACTACGGGTTTGGTTAGGCTCGGGTTGGCTTCCTACGGGTCGAGACAGGCCGAGTTCATAAAATAACTAAGCCCAAGACCCGTTCCTTACTCGACATTAAATAACTAAAACGTGAAATCACTAAACATAACTTTCTTTTATTTATCAATATAAAAATTTCGGGATGTTACAAGTCTTCCCTCCTTAAAGAGGTTTCGTCCCCGAAACCTAACTTATTCCCTATAAACGGAAAACTTCTTATATTTAC
This sequence comes from Bidens hawaiensis, assembly GCF_021521415.1. NCBI lineage: Eukaryota > Viridiplantae > Streptophyta > Magnoliopsida > Asterales > Asteraceae > Bidens > Bidens hawaiensis. The sequence continues at coordinate 26,091 of NW_027503606.1, forward strand.
ACGCTTTACCATCACACAACTATTTATTATAACCAACATGCATTCAAGTTAAATTCATAGATCGTTCATACTAAAGCACCAGAAGTCACAAGTACTTCATAACATAAAAGGAAATCATTCAAGCTTGCTAAACAAACATAGGTTCAACTGTAACATAAAACACTCTTTAACTACTAAACGCAAAACAACTGTGACATGCCGCTTATTCTCCTGCAACCTCCTCAGCAGCTAATAGACCATCCTTTCACGCGTTTCCTCTTCCTTCCCCCACTGCCACGGCTTCTCTACACTCCCTAGCTATGTGACCCGACTTACCACACTTGTAACACTTCTGGTCCTCGGTGCATTCACGGGAGATGTGCCCCTTCCTCCCACATCGGTAGCACTGGTTTGGACCAGCCTTGCATTCCCCCAAGTGCATCTTCCCGCACACCTTACATGCTTCCCTTCCTGCCATCTTCTGTGTCCTTCTCCCTGCACGCTCCACGACATCCCCAGCTCTTTTAGTTCCCTTCCCTTTTTCCTCATCTCCCACTTCCACATCATCCGCCGCCAGATCATCATAGACTATCTCCGCCAACTCGACCGCAGACTCAAAGGTAACAGGTTTGTTGGCCCTGACCAACATGCGGACCTTCTGGGGAAGTCCTCTAACGTAGCACTTGATCCGTTTCGCCTCAGTGTTCACCATGTCAGGTACCAACCTAGACATGCGGTTGAATTCAGTGGTGTACTCACGATGTGTCATCTTGTCCGCCTTTAGATTCAGAAATTTCATCTCGGCCTTCTCAACCTCAGCATCAGCACAGAACCTTTTCATCACTAACTCCTTAAGGTCATCCCACCTCATGGCCTTAATCTCCTCTCGGGTCTTCCTTTGTTCGACCGTTTCCCACCAGTACATGGCCTCATCTTCAAATGACTGAGTGGCATAACCCACTGCTTGGTCGGGACGGCATTCGCTAATGCGGATAACCTTGTCCATAGCGGTTATCCACTGGAGAGTAGCGATTGCGTCTCCTAAACCAGTCAGCTTAGGCGGGTCACAACCTTTGAAGGACTTATAGCTGCACCCACCTTGTCCTCCTCTCCTATCATCGACTTTCACAGACTTATCCCCACTCGAGGCCCCTCTTTCACCTTCCCCATCCTTTCTACCATCACCACCCGCCCTTCAGCAGTTCGTTCACGGCTTCCAGCAGACCCTTCGGGATTCAGGTTCTTCACAGCAGCAACTACAGCTTGAACAATGGCTGCTTGAACTGCAGGGCTAAGTTGAACTTCTTCGTTGTTGTTCTGGTCTCCTCCAGCTGCGCTTCCTTCATCTTCGGTGTGGGAAGCTTCTTCCACCGAGGGTTGCCGGACATGACGAGGCCTGCCACGACGCCCAGTGCGACCCCCAGTTTCAACAAATTCTCCAGCTCCAGCCATCGTAATCTAAAAGGGAAAACACAAACATCATCACTCAAGGAACTATCTAGTACAAGGATAGTAAGGCTAACAGGTAATAACAGTGGCCAGTTGTGATTAGCTGATCACGTTACTTTCCGTGTCCTATACACTTCCCTTTATGAGTCTATTTGTGCTGGTTCTACTTAAGCAGTTTGTCAAATCAAACAATCAATTATTCCTATCCCTGACGTTCACATATCTTTCTTTTCTCATTAACATATATCATTTAATCATACACCTTACCTTTACTGATCTTGCTTGAGCGACACATGGCATTCTTGAACTGGCATCTTCTTTCCTTTCTTACTTAAATCCCATTTTCTGTTCGAGTCTAAGCATGTAGGATGCTTAAATCTCTCGAACTTATGCTCTGATACCAACTTGTAAGGCCCCGTTACCGGAAGCCCTACTTTCGCGTCGGATTTACTCATAAACACAGTTCTTCAAATCAGAGTTTATTAAAACTTTTCGCGGAATATAAAACATCAATCATTTGTTACAAATCATTCAATCTTTTCTTTGATACCATAACACAAAACTTTATATTTAAAACATCTTTACTTCTTTCTTCAGATGCCAGCCGTTCAAGCCATGCCGTGTGTCATCCTCATGCTAACTCTATAATCAGCTCACCTGCGTGCATACTAAAAGTCAGCTACGCTGAGTGAGTTCTAGTTAATTAAGCAACTTATCATACAACCACTTCATACAATATATATACGTATCCGAAGACACATAGTCCACTGTCTAACATGCCACTGTTTAACCACTTAATTACCCCTATAGCTTAACCATTGATGCCACTTATGCCACTTTATGCCACTTGTGCCAATTTATGCCACTTATGCCACTTTATGCCACTTATGCCACTTATGCCACTTGTGCCACTTTATGCCACTTATGCCACTTATGCCACTTGTGCCACTTATGCCACTTGTGCCACTTTATGCCACTTATGCCACTTATGCCACTTGTGCCACTTTAATAACGAAGACACGCATAGACTCACTCTACCACGTGCTCACGTTATGCCCCTAACTCTATTACTAGACCCCTATCCAGTTCTATCACACTATACTCCTACTTGTCTATAACCCACTTCCTATCAGCACATTATTTACATAATAGCAAGTCACACATAATAACGACGGCACGTACAGGCTTTCCCTATCACGTGCTCACGTTATGCCACTAACACCTTTACTAGACTCTTGCCACTTCTAACACGCTCTACCTCTACTTGTCTACATCACACTTCATATCAGTTCGGTATTTACGTAATAAACCAGTCACATCATAACATTCCTACACACTATCAACCACTTGGAATTTACTATCCTTGGCGATACGTGCAATATCCGAAGATCGTTCACGTACCGACAAGCTTTATAAAATATATACCTCGTATAACATCTATAGCATACACTTACCACTTAAGGTAAGTGTATTCACACTTCACATCGAGTATGCACACAGCCCCGAAAACATAACAAGGAAATGGGGCTAGAAACTCACCTGAATACGGTTACGTTCTCCGTTGATTGTAATTCCTTTCTTTAACTGGGCTCGGCTAACTGTATAATATTTACACATATCAATTAACTACTACTACTTGTTTTCGATAACTGCCTTAACACATTTTCCATTAGGTTTTTAATTCATTTTAAAAACGAACTTCGCTTCAGGCGAGGTTAAACCTTAGGCGAACTTGGAAACAGCTTGGTTCTGGCTTGATTCGATCGAATAGGAACACGTTCGATCGAATAGGAACACGTTCGATCGAATACAACACGTTCGATCAAACAGGAACACGTTCGATCGAATAGGAACACGTTCGATCGAATACAACACTCATTCGATCGAATACAAAACTCATTCGATCGAATGAGTTGGAGACCATTCGGTTGCTTCCCTATTCGGTCGACTGGACTTGTTCGATCTACGCATTCGATCGAATGGACTGATTCGATCGACTGGTTCGATCGAATGAGTCTGATTCGACTCCTTCAAGCTGGCGACGGAGAAACCCACGGGTTTTCCAGATTTTTCCAGATTTTGACCCAAAATCGACGTTTTTGACATGGAAATGCTCGGGATTGAAAGGGCTATCGATTCCTTGTACTTTTAAACACAAAAGCTTGCATTTTGACATCAAAACAAGGCGGTTTTTGACCCGAAAACTCAAGTTACGAAAATGGGAGTTTTTGCTCGATTTGATCTCGAAAATGGTTATGAAAACGGATGATTTTCGAGAGGGACTTACCAAAAACGATTAGGAACAAGATTGTGGACTCGGATTTGTGATTGAGAACTTTCTCTCTCTAGCTTCTCTCTCTAGAAATGAGAGTGTTTGGGTGGGTGTAAGTGAAGGAAGATGGTGAAAATGGTGGAAGTGTCAAGAACTTTCGTTTATATACTACGGGTTTGGTTAGGCTCGGGTTGGCTTCCTACGGGTCGAGACAGGCCGAGTTCATAAAATAACTAAGCCCAAGACCCGTTCCTTACTCGACATTAAATAACTAAAACGTGAAATCACTAAACATAACTTTCTTTTATTTATCATATAAAAATTTCGGGATGTTACAGTTACAACGATATATATATATATATATATATATATATATATATATATATATATAATACAAGTTTTAATGAATGTTTCGGGTTTGCAAAATCTTGGTTTTTGGATAAAAATGCTACTACAAATCTTAAACTGATTTTTAAGTGATTAAAAATAATTTTATTTGATTTAAAATAATTTATAAAAATATATATGGTTTGTTACAAATAATATATATGATTTACAAAAATTATAAAAACATGGTGCAATGACCCGGGTTCGAACCTGGGTCTCCATGACCACAACACACATACACAACCACCGGACCAAATCTGTTTTGTGTGTTGTAACCAGAAAAAAAAATATATTAACAATATCCAAACTTCATCTTCTACACTACCAAAACCCTAGGTTTCCAATTCCTTTAATTCGTTCCATGTTTGCCCGATTTATGTTAGGGGTTTTGTTAGACGCGTAAAAACAATGACAATCCATATTTTACTTACGTGATTTGGTGCTAGAATGATAGTAAATGAAGCTTGGCCGTAATGAAACTTGGATGAATAATTTTAAGATATTAGAGAGTTTGTTTGTGTAGTATTATTTTGCAGTAGGTTTAGAAGTATGCTAGAGTTATATTTATGTTTTCAATTGGATCCATTAGTGTTTAGTTCCCGTTATTAGAATTTTAATAATATCCGACAGGTTTGTGATTAATACAAGTTAATTGATCGTTAAATGATGAAATTAATCACGTATTAATGCTTGACGTTAAAGGAGAAGTCATTTAAGATGATATAATAGGATAAACGAAACGTAAACACGATGTTTGGTTACCTCGCCGGAATATTACGCTGGTAGTGGCCGGTGTATCGGAAAACCAAAGGGGAGGGACGGGGTAAGGGACTGGGTATTATATTTTTTTATTATAATTTAAATTATTACACTTTAAACCCTGGACTTTATATATATATATATATATATATATATATATATATATTGATTTTAAACTTTATTTACACAATGAACCTCGGACTTTGTAAACGCATATAACAAGATTAAAACTTAAAATACTTTAATATCTTTGAATTGTTTACGTTTTATACCTGTATAGTTTGAACTTGATTATTTTATAAACTTTTAAGGCTCGGAGATTCATTAATTGAACAATACGAATAGAAAGTAAACATATATGAACTTTAAATCATTGAAATTGATATAATGTAAAAAATCACAAAAGAAAATACATTGAAACGACTAAGCAGGGCCCGTTTAACGAATACAAATATGAAAAATTAACAAATGTCACACCGTTCCCTACTTTTGAGATTTCGTCCCGAAATTAAATAGAAGAATCTGTAACAAAAAGACGAGGATACTTTGTTCGCATTTGATCTTCTCGTTCCCAAGTGGGTTCATTGCCACGCTTGGATTCCCAACGAACCTTTACCAAAGTTATATGGCTACATTTAGTTTCCTTGTCTTTGCGATCCATGATTTCTATTGATTTTACAACAAAGTGCATTGTTTCATAGATGCGCACTTCGTCGAGTGGTACGTGGAGATTTCCCTCATCAAGACATTTCTTCATATTTGAAACATTAAACGTTGGATGGACGTTAGAAAGTTCTTGAGGAAGTTCGAGTGTGTAAGCAACACTACCAACACGTGCAATAATCTTGAAATGTCCAACGAAACGAGGAGATAGTTTTACTTTCTTGCCAAAACGAACAACACCTTTCCGAGGGGATACCTTGAGAAGGACACGGTCACTAACATTAAAATCAAGAGGTCGCCATCAGTTATCAGCGTAACTCTTTTGACGGCTACAAGCGGTCAAGATGTTTTGTCGGATTTGAGAAATTAAATCAGTAGTCTCTAGAACAAGTTCCGGACCGGTGATTTGGGTTTTACCAATTTCATTCCAACAAATAGGAGAACCACATTTACGACCATAGAGAGCTTGGAACGGAGCCATACCAATA